>NW_022714679.1:0-1007 GCF_011630105.1 Anneissia japonica
AGTATTGCGCATATAAGCAGAAGCGAAGAAGTTCACCTGCGATTGGGAGTTCACCTGCGCTTGGGAAGAATGGCCGATTTCGAAAACGGACTATGCGGCTGCTTCGGAAACTTCGGCATGTGCGTGTTCACATACTTTCTGCCGTGTTACACGCAAGGGAAACTCGCGGAATCACTAGGAGACGACTGCCTTCTCTGCGGTCTCGTTCTCATGGTACCGCTGGTGAACATTTTCGCTCGTATGATCACTCGGCAGAACGTCAGGGAAAACAAAGGGATCGAAGGGAGTGGAATAGGCGATCTCTTTGCCGTGTGTTGCTGCGGTTTCTGCTCTCTGGTCCAGGAAGCCAGGGAGATGCAGATTCAGACACCGCTCGGAGCCGGAGAATCGATGGGGCGTGCATAGGTGTTTGCAAATAAATAAAAATCGTCTAAAAATATATATACTTGTAAAACTTTCTTTTATTACATACGTTAAAAATAAACATTTTTTACGTACCACAATTTTCCAACTTGTATACGAAACTTTTTTATTCTCGACATTAACATAACGTCGAGACGAGTGCGGAGTATCGCAGAAAGGATGACCGCCAAAGCATTCGAGGGGAACGTGCATCGGCGTCGCATGGTCTTCGAGATCAACGAACGCTGCTTCGACGTCGTGGACGACGTCGCGAGGGACGTGTGTCCTTCGAAGAAAGCGGACGACTACGACGTGAAGATAGAAGTGCATCCCGGCTGCCAACTTTCGAGGGCCCAGTTCCTCGTCGAGACGAACGCCTCTCGCAGTCTTTGGAGATTCGACAAGGTCGCCGTGAAGCTGAACGTGAACACGTCCGAGCCGTTTCTGTACGGTTGGCGGTTGATGGTGCTGGACGAAAAAACTCGAGCCCTGACCCCCGCCTTCTGCAGGAAGGTGCCTGTCACGTGGGCGGGCGTGGGCGACGTCACGCGTCGAAAGGTCACCGCGGAGGAGACTGTCGACAAAGGCGTGAGGACGGCGTGGAA
>NW_022714679.1:1026-1369 GCF_011630105.1 Anneissia japonica
GTTGACCAACGACGCGAGGTGCGACGAGGCTCGTCCGGACATGATGGGCAAGACGAAGAGTTCGAACGTTCGGACAGCGTTCGGTTCGCCCCTGGTGAAGCATCTCGTCGAACGAGACTTTCGAGTGTCCCTCGACGTCTTCCGAAACGTCGATCGCGAAAGATCGGCTTTGCTACTGTCGAGGAGGAGAGAGAATTTCGAGGACCGCCGCAGGTACGTGGAGGAAAAGGGTCACGGGAACGACGACGACTTCGAAGCCGCTCGCTTCGAGAATTCCATCGGCGAGGCGCTGAAAACGTGCGGTCGTTCGTTGATGCTCGTCTGCGACAGGAAGCACTTCGAC
>NW_022714680.1:0-650 GCF_011630105.1 Anneissia japonica
CCTACTGTATATGGAATATAATAAAGCTTCAAATTTAATCTGTACCAGCTAAATTTATACATGATATTAATGGTAATAATATAAATGAAAATAACGCATTATTAGAAAGTGTAAGCGAATGTTTTCAACTGCACTTATTTATAAAATTATGATAAATATGATTAGTCTGATGCCAGGGGGAATTCCTATTTTTTAAAATTAATTTCCTGTGTTGCTTTCTCTTTTTGAAAATGGGAATTATTGTCGTTTTTAATCTATTTTTCTCAGGAGCCTATTGAACTAAATACATGTAATTGATTATTTGAGATATCCTGATCATGATCCAAATTATAAAACTCTTCCTATGTCTCTTGTTTTATTATGTAATGTATAGGCCTAAATGTATTGTCTTTTTAATACATCTTTGACAAACTTTGAAAAAATTTGAAATAATTTCTATAAAACCTTAGCGTGTGTAAACTTTTTGAAAGAAAATTTCATAAAAAACGTTAATAAATGCAAATCATCATTTTTAGAAAAAAAACTATAAATTGTTTTTAAATTTACTTTTAAATTTAAAATTGTATGTCACAGTTCGTGATTGATTTTACTAAACGTTGTGGAAAGGGACATTTAGCCCCACCTTTTTTGACTTTATTGTATATGATAAT
>NW_022714681.1:0-526 GCF_011630105.1 Anneissia japonica
ATTAAAAATAATTATTTACCGGGTATATCATGAAAATGCGTTGAAACGACACAGCGTTTTGTATTAGATATCAATATATTATTTTCTTCAATATTTAAAATCAGAAACATACATGTATGTGGGCTGTTTTATAGCTTGAAAATGTTTTAAAAATCACATCTATTCAAAATTCAATATGAAAAAAACGTCATTTGTTCATGCTATTTTTTAATAGTAATTATTGAAAAAATGTCAATCTTATAGTTTTCTGCAATGACGAAATTTTTAACAGACGTTAATGGCAAATAACGCCACACAATCAATACCAATTTATTGAATAGGTTTATTTAAAATACGCATACACAAATCGACCAGTAGTGTCTCTTCAAAAGCGCGATAATACGGTTTGTCAGATAAGATTTCTTTTGTTGATTAAATAACAAAATGGATTTGATATTTGGGAGTTGATAAGAGTTAGTTTGAATTATCGTCTTTGACACCAAATTTGATTGTACTGAACAACCAATATCAACAAACGAGAAACAAA
>NW_022714682.1:0-1040 GCF_011630105.1 Anneissia japonica
GGTGAGATATGACATCATCATACCCATTTTATGGGCATATAATGACAGAAATTTGTCAATGAAGTCTGAACAAAGTATTAGGCCTCATAATGGATGCAGCATCAAAGTAAACTTAATTTTTGAGGGCCCCTAATGATCAGCAATTGTGATCACCCTCTTGAAAAATAGTATTAAATAAAAATATAAAATTATTCCTTCATTTCACTGTAAAAACATAGCCAGTTCTATGCTGTTTAACACTTCTATCCAAGGAATACTTATTCACTTGTGGTGTAAAAACAGTGTAATTTCATAGAAATTATACCACTGTTAACAATAGGATACAAGAACAAAAATACAAGAATACCCCCTAAGTTTTATCACCACAAGCAAAGTGTTATTGTAGCAATTTTCATTGGCCTGGTATTTTAAACATTAACATAGTATAGTAGGGTTTCTTGATTTTCACTAGGTGAAATTCTTCAGTTTGGGTTAGTTTATCAATTAGCACTTTAGTCTGCTGCCCTCAGTAGGTGTACTTACTTTATAACGACTATAACAACAGACATGTGGAAGAGAATGAAGAACAATCTTGCAGCTTTGTTGGTAACTAATACAAATCCTGATGCTATTAGTAAATACAAGTTAAGAAAAAAACAAAAGAATTATAAAGATAATTTGTTATTGTATGTAATAACAATAAGTTTATCTAGTTCTAGAAATTAAGATTACACAGATAAAAATAGCATTATAAACAATTTCATCATATTTTACGACCATTAGCTGAATAACATTAAAAAAACAGAACAACAATTAGAATAACAATATTCACAATAATAATAAAGTAATACACTAATAATGCCAATGATTGTAATAAAAATATTAAATTCATTGGAGTAGTACTATGGGTACATATGTGTTCTGAAAAAAAAATGGTCTCAATTTGTTAATGCTATCAGAATAAAAAAAAAGATCACTTATCTCTGGCCTATAATGCACAAAATAATAAAACAATAATAATATATAACACAAATAAAATATTGATATTTTAAAAATATATT
>NW_022714683.1:0-952 GCF_011630105.1 Anneissia japonica
CGATGGCTGGGGCTGAGGTGAGAACATTTATGATTATAGCACCTGTAAATGCACTCACAGACGTAAAATTTTAATATTCTTTTTTTATCTCTATTGTTTCGACAAATCTGGGGCCCCTCAGGCTCAGTCACTGAGTAAGCCAATAATATGATATACGACAGTCGATGTCAGAGCACATTATTCTGCTATGTATCACAAAGCTCTTTTGGATCAGGGTGCTAGATCCTCAACGGTGCGCATCTGTATCGTGTCGTTGTCGTGTCGTAATCTTCTCCAGGGTTTATTTTGAGAGATATCGTTTTTCTTACACATCCAAAAGCAGAATACTGAATCGTCAATGTGAGGATGGGAAGATGCTTACGAACAAGACAAACATGCACAAGACCGTTTTATTCATTCATACATTATTATACAGTAGGCCTATTCATGTATTTCACTTTGTCATTTATGATAAAGAAAAAAATGAGGCTCAGAATAATGAGTTATTTTCCCATACTAAAAGTGTACCTGTCCCCTTATATAGGGATTGGCTGACTCCTCGTTGTATGGAAAGGGTTAACGGCTATCTTGATTTATATTTCAGTGTATGCTATTATTTGTTTCTAGCCGTACTTATTGTGTAATAGAGTGTATCTGGTGGTATTTGAATCTGTTTAACCATGAAGCCTCCGTGGTCGAATGGTTATGACGATCGCCTTGACAGCGAGAGGTCGCGGGTTCGAGTCCCGCCAGAGGCATTTTATTACACAATTTCTTTATTCATTTATTTATAGGATTACATTCGTTGCGAGCTATGCTACATGATGTTTTATTGTCCTTCATTCAAACACTGTATTTACCTTTCTTTGATGATTTATGTATATATATTCATATATATATATATATATTCATATATACGCACCTACACACATATATATATATATTATATATATATATATATATATTTCATTTG
>NW_022714684.1:0-963 GCF_011630105.1 Anneissia japonica
GAAAATATACAATAGTAGTCAATATGCTATTATTGCATTACGTTTTTGTAAACAAATTTGGGCACAGAAAAAACGAAATTAATTTTTATACATTAACAATTAACGTAGGCCTATTTTTCATGCGTTTTAATAAGCAGATGTTGATGCGTACATACAGAACAATGCGTGAAAATACAGAACAACACACAATGAAATACAACAATATTCACTCACAACTTTGAACAAATTGAATATAGGCCTATCCATTTGTAAGTTACAGGTAGCTCAACTTTCCTTATAATTACTACAGCTTTCAGGCTATCTTTGAATTTTGAATTTCGTCTCCTCGATGTTATCTTGGAATTCCGTATTTCCAAGATAACATATCTTGGAAAGACGTCTTTCCAAGATACGTTATCTTGGAATTCCGTCTTTCCAAGATAAATTATACTGGAAAGACGGAATTCCAAGATAAATTAACTTGGAAAGACGTCTTTCCAAGATACATTATCTTGGAATTCCATCTTTCCAAGATAAATTATCTTGGAATTCACTCTTTCCAAGATAAATTATCTCGGAAATCCGTCTTCCGAGATAAATTATCTCGGAAAGACGTCTTACTAAGTATTTATTCCATGTTTCCATGATAATTATCTTGGAAACTCGGAAACGCGGAAGGTCACTTTAAGCTTCCGTATAATAGCCAAGCCGAGGTATAGCCTAGTCTAGGCCTAAACAATTTACTATATGTGAATGTATAAAATTATGAAAAATATGATTAAAACGCAAAATTGTGAAAGAATAAAGGAAGAAGGAAGAATAGGAAAGAGATTTGGAGCAGCTGAAATATTTTCCGAAAATATACAATAGTAGTCAATATGCTATTATTGCATTACGTTTTTGTAAACAATTCGGGCACAAAAAAAACGAAATTAATTTTTATACATTAACAATTAACGTAGGCCTATTTTTCATGCGTTTTAA
>NW_022714685.1:0-757 GCF_011630105.1 Anneissia japonica
GGTTGCTTTTTTTTATATGGATAATACTAAACATTTCTTTTATTACTTTTCTATGCTTGCACCAAGACTGGACTCTTACATATCTGAGTTGATATCCACATCTATAATCTTGGACAAATATACGACTTCTCAGAAAATATTTATATAACTTTGATGGAGGTATCAAATAAAGTTAGGCATATTATATTCTGTTATTATCCTTCTTAAATACACAGAACATCAAAGAGCACTCTAGAATCATGGACATAAAATATTGCTGAAAACTAATGAATAATTATGAATTTCATCAACGTCATTTAGAAAAGGTTGAATGCGTCTCCCCAGGCTCATAAATAAATTGTTTTCGCCGAAACAAACATCATACTGGTAAAAATGCATTAAAAATATGTTATTATTTCATTCACAAATGACAAATTTCATTAGAGATTATTGCTTTATTAGATACAGACAATCGCAATTCTACAGAACGGACATTACCGCAATGGAACTAACACATTAAAAATTCGAATATTATTACTGTCTTTGTGAACAACTATTAGGGATCGACTTGAAATCTCGAATTTGTACAATGGAAGATATTGTATAATGATATGTACAGGTCTCTCTATAATAATTTAATCATTATCTAAATTATTCTTGCCATACTAAAGCAATAATACCCGCATATTCTTATAAAAACAAAATCACAATATTTTAATTTGAAAATACGAACAAAAGCAGTGTAATGCTTAGTAACGGCACCAGTAGGGGATGGGGT
>NW_022714686.1:0-511 GCF_011630105.1 Anneissia japonica
GGCTGAGGATGTCCGCAAAGAGATGGGTAAGATGAAGAAGCTGGTTGTGTTAACGTGAAGGAAATCTGTTGAAGGTTTTATACAGTACTGTCATACTGGTCATGTACTTATAAACAACACCTTAATGTACAACATTCCATATAGCAATATATTTATGTAGGGTTGGTCCTGAGAAAAACCAATTTTTTTTTTTAAATAATGTATATTGTATTAAACATTTTAATGTTAACTTAAATTTTTAAAATCCCAGATGAATGCCAACCTGTAAGACCAAAATGTGAGTGCTTGAGATGTAATGTAATTGAAGGCACCCTTTAGGCCCTCGCTCAAGATCCCATCGCAATATCATATAAGGAATACAATTCAGCAATGTCAGCAATTTAGTATTTTTATTTGAAATAATCATCATCAGTGGGCTCACGAAAATAGTATTTACCTAACCATGCGAGTGAGATGTCTTTTCTGTTCAAATTAAACCTGCAGATGTTGTATCCCACTATAATACCCAATA
>NW_022714687.1:0-921 GCF_011630105.1 Anneissia japonica
GTTCCGTTTTAATTTTAATTTAAATTGTTTTGCATTATATGGCCGTCTAAATAGAATATATTATTTTTTTATTATTACACCACATTCATGTGATAATGTTATAAATCACGTTATTCTTTTGCTGGTCAGTGTGCTAATAGGAATAATATTATTAACACTTTTAATTGGATTAACCATTATATACTTTTTTATAATTTTTTTTCTATAGAGGCTATACTTGTACTCTAATGAATATTTACTATGCTGTAACATATTTTTTAATGCATCTTATAACGAAACAAATGACAGTAACTTTAAAAAGAAACTTGATAAAAGAATTAGATTTCTTTTTATATATAAAGTATTCACTTTACTTTATATAACCTTTATATGATATATCATAACCAAATAATTATTTATAACACAAAGCGGTTCCTCAAAATACAGGGATCCTGAAACCATGGAGCATACTGAAACAAACATAGGCTTACTCAACAGAGATACAATCAAAAGAAAGTGTACAAAGTCATCAAGGCCAGAGACTGGCTACTCTAGGCTATAAATCTTCATTAGCAGGAGTAGGTCATTTGTCTATACGGTTGAGTAATTCCTTACTTTGGGGAGCCTGAAACCGTTTTCTTGCTAACTTACCTCAGTTGCCGATAGTATGAACACTCTTCCCATATTGCTTTGCACCGGAAACAAAACTAAGATATCTTTGTTAATAGAGATATCTCTATTAATAGAGATATCTTTATTTAAAACTAAGATATCTCTATTTAAAACTAAGATATCTTTATTTAAAACTAAGATATCTCTATTAACAATGAAAATAGAGATATCTTAGTTTTAAACAGAGATATCTTAGTTTTAAATAGAGATATCTTAGTTTTAAATAGAGATATCTTAGTTTTAAATAGAGATATCTCTATTTAAAACAAA
>NW_022714687.1:936-1464 GCF_011630105.1 Anneissia japonica
TCTTTGTTTTAAATAGAGATATCTTAGTTTTTAATAGAGATATCTCTATTTAAAACTAAGATATCTCTGTTTAAAACTAAGATATCTCTATTTTCATTTTTAATAGAGATATCTTAGTTTTAAATAGAGATATCTTAGTTTTAAATAGAGATATCTTAGTTTTAAATAGAGATATCTTAGTTTGTAATAGAGATATCTTAGTTTTCAATAGAGATATCTCTATTAATAGAGATATCTCTATTAACAGAGATATCTCTATTTAAAACTAAGATATCTCTATTAAAAACTAAGATATCTCTATTAAAAACTCAGATATCTCCATTTAAAACTAAGATATCTCTATTTATGATTAAATGACAACTCGGCTCGCCATACTTGTGCATACCTAGCCCACTGATATGCTAGTGCCTAGGCATTTCTCGAAAAATCTCAATATTTGGGGCCAGTGCTTTTGGAGCATTAGCAAACCATTACGGCAATATTCTCAAGTTCAATCTACAGTCCATTTTTATAGATTACTGGCATTCC
>NW_022714688.1:0-508 GCF_011630105.1 Anneissia japonica
AAAGTTTTCAATGTGCGCAGTTATGCGTGACGTCATCTACGCGCAATTTTGCGTTTTTACATTATTGATCATTTCAGCCTAACCAATTGCCATTTTGAAATCGTATTAAGTGAGGATTAACTTCAAGTCAATGTTAAATGTAATTTACCCAAATTTTACGTGTGCGCTTAATAACGCGCGCGTACGCGTACGTCAAACTTTTAAAATGCTTGAAATCCCATTTAGATTAAATTAGAGCACGTTTCAGGCCATTTTAAACATTTCAAATTTTTTATGAAATTTACCACTACGCGTGCGCATTTTTAAGCGCGCAGCGCGTATGGAAGCTAGAAAATAATTTTTTTGTCAAATTTTGGTTTCCTGACATTGTTTTGACAAGTTTCCAATCTTTTCAATCGCTCTATGGCCAATAACAATGCCGTACGCACGCATCAAACATAGTTACCTTCGTGCGCATTTTTGCCGATATACAGTAAAATTTTGCTAAAATCAAGCCTAATTTTAAACA
>NW_022714689.1:0-685 GCF_011630105.1 Anneissia japonica
GAAACAGTGGTATAGAAAAATACAGTGTCCTCACTATGGTAACAATCACTATATAGACTAAAATTGAATCAATATCAAACATGCCTATACGCTACAACCAGAACCATCAAATTTTTGCCCAGCTTTTTAGTCCCCATGCTCAATGGGAAGATATGGCTTTGCTTTCTGGAAGTATTACTATTTTATAAGACTAAATATAGCAACCCTAATTAGTCTATACCAAATCGAAACTACTGATTTTTTAGGGGTTTTTTCCCTGCACCCTTACCGGGGCCTTTATTTTTCATTGATTCCAAATTGGACTCACTTTAAACAAAGTTTCATCATCATCATCATCATCATCATCATCATCATCATCATCATCATCATCATCATCATCATCATCATCATCATCATCATCATCATCATAATTATTTCTTATTTTTTCTGGGCATCCAGGTAAACAAAGTTTCCACGGTATGACCACTGAATCTCTGTAAAACTAGCCACATTTAACAACATTGTGCCCCTCCCCACTCTTTTACAAAAAAAGCTGGATAGCCCTTGAATGTTAGTGCTCTGTCTCACCTGTTAGATCTGCACATGGAGGTATCTATATGGTCTGTCTGAGTATAATCGCTTAAGTTCTACCAGAAGAAAACACGTGATTTAATTACAGCATTTTAACAATTCAAGTGATAGTATA
>NW_022714690.1:0-891 GCF_011630105.1 Anneissia japonica
CAGGGATGACAGCTTTTATTACTCCTTCGACAATTTCCATCTCGCGATGTCCCTTTTTAAGTCCCACCTCAATTTGGTGTACTAGACTTCCAAATGTTAATCTGTCCTTTTGGCCTGGTTCGCCAATTTGGCCACTTATCCGAAAATCCTTCCTTGCAACAACTTCAGTCTTTTTGACAGTGAGGGCTTCTCTAAATTTCTCTTGTAGCCCCTTCAATTGCTCCTCATGAGCTGCCATCATTTCTTTTAGCTTCTGTTCATAAGCCATCTGAATTTGGTTTATTTCATCTTGTGCCGCTTCCCCGTTGCCTACTGCATTATCTTCACCATTAGCAACAACATTTATCGGTTCTTCTTGCTCCGCCATACTGTCAAGATTGAGCTCAAAACCGGTACAGATGCTACAGTGATATTGTCACTTAAAATCCGGGCAGTGCCTCCAAAATTGTTACCCCAGTTACGATGAATCTAGGTATAGTGTTCTGAAAATAATACAATGTAGACAACTTGTTGGCAATACAGTGGAAGGTTATTTAATGATACCCTACACCATCCCAAACCGATCTACATAGATTACTTTCCTAGGTTCAACCATTTTGTCCATAGGGGTATTATTTACAGGTTGTCACATATATATATATATATATATATATATATATATTTCTGTAATGCGTCATTTGAACATATATTTATGGAATTTGCGCAATATAAGTAAATAAATTATTATTATTATAGGCCTATATAATCAAGGAAATGTAAATACATTTTTATAATAAAGGACATGATGGTACATCAGCAAAGCTCTCAATGAATGTTGTCCTGTGAACCTCTCGCTGTCAAGGCAATTGTCATAACCATTAGACCACAGAGACTTCATGGTTGACAAGATTC
>NW_022714691.1:0-559 GCF_011630105.1 Anneissia japonica
AGCGAGTCTTGGGAAGAAGGCGAGTCTTCAAAAAACAAGTAATGAGTATTCAGACTTTGGGAAGACGAGGGTGATGCTTCGCTTGCAGTATCTAATAACTAGGATAAGATATTAAAAGAAAACATAAAGACAAATAAAAAATTAAAGGCAGCTTCTTTTTTTATTGATTTATTGCGTGTTTTGTAGTATACAACTCACATTTTAACTCGCCTAAGTTAAATCTAACGTGCTACTGCAATAGTTACACTTTGAGTTAATTCGTCAAATGCTATTCAAGTTAAAAGACAATTGGTAACCTGACTTGAAGGCCAAAAAATAACAAATGATTATTTTTTTCAGTGCTTGAGATCATATGAGTATAAAACACACATGGTTACACACGGGTTTCCGTGAGTTTATATAATTATTTAATTTTTTTTTATATATTGTTTGTTTATTTATTTGTATATTTATATATATATATATATTTATATATATTAAAATGTTCATATACTTATTTATAGATTTATATATATATATATATATATATTTTTATTTGTATATTTATATATATATATAT
>NW_022714692.1:0-630 GCF_011630105.1 Anneissia japonica
GGAATGATGGCTCCACACACACCAACCGGCTCAAGTTTCGTGTAGCAAAAGTAATCTCCATCTGAAATTAGTGAAATTCTAATGTTAGTAACTTGCTACACATTTGTGTAAAAGACAAGGAAGATTGAGCAAACAGGAAGACTATTTCAACATCATTATCATCACCAATATCATCCATCACCAACATCCTCCTCACTGACATAATCACTGCCAACATCATTACTGACATCACAAATATCAGAGTCAGATCCAGAGATGTCTGGAAAGGGGTGGGGACAATTGCGAGACAACATTACCTTGGGGGAGGGGGTCCGGGAAATGTTGTTTTCTAGACGCATGGAAATAACCTCTGAGGCGTTTCGTTCCTTTTTTACTTTCCAAAAGGGGTGGGGGGAGGCATGTAATTTTCCTCTGAACACCATCAGCCATTACTCATATCACTGCCATCACCAACTTCATTGCCATCGCGAACATCATCCCTTACATAACCAGCAGCATCACCATGTCTAACACCCCTCAAATTTCTAAAATTATCATTCTCAGATCATCACTCTCAAATCATCATTCTCAAATCATCACTAACATCTGCAACATCGTTAATGATATCCATATCATCATCATATCAAAAAT
>NW_022714693.1:0-587 GCF_011630105.1 Anneissia japonica
GTGTTACTTGCCTGCTCCAAGCCAAATGATGATTAAATCCTCCCTACAATACCAATAGGCCTATTATAGGTCCATGATCATCTCAAGATTGTTCTGGTTATAGGCCTATAGACCAGGTTTATACTGGTCTATAGGCTACGCCAACATACAAACACTCAATGATGAGATTATTTCACTTAAGTTAATTTCACTGTTCCCTGGTTAAAGTTACTTTACGCATTATATTAGGCGGTCCAAAAATAACAAATAATGTTCAGTAGGTCGTATTCTTTTAATAAACAAGAAACCCATAATTTACGAATAAGTTTATAGAAATGCACCTGGTTAAAAATACATTTTGAAATGTTCACTTATATATTTTAAATACATCACACATAAAGACAATTTAAATGACGTCAACATAATATTTCACATATTATTGGCCTACAGGTACATACTTGTTTTAATTTTTTTTTAACGGAATGCTACAAACAGTAATTATGTATTTAACACACCATTAACTTAAGGAAGTACGATATTAATAATGGATATAAATACGTTTTTGGAATAATTGGACTTCATTTTCTGGAACAAGGTTCTTAACTATT
>NW_022714694.1:0-876 GCF_011630105.1 Anneissia japonica
TATTATTAAAAATCTAATTAAACTATGATATAATATTAAAGTGATAATAACTGTGGCACATTTTTATGACCAATAGACAAATGAAGAAAATATATGTTTTGTTCTATGTTCAAAGTATACATGTCTTTTACACTGATACTCTCTGCTTCTGAATGGAATGACCCTTTGACCACACAGCTCAATATACCATGCATGAATTAATACCAAGGATATTTTAATGGCTAGACCAGAAGGTCTGCACTGATCATCAGTCACACAGTCTACCACAGCAAGTTGGTTTTAAAAATTTAAACAGTAATCAATTAAAAAATGAGTACACCACACAAACCCAGTGCCCAGGAACAAATTTGTCTGACATTTTATTTTTTTTGTTCATTATATGTTCATGCATTAAGAAAGCATAGTTTAAGATTTGGAAATATGTTGTCTAAATGTTACATTATGGAGATAGACAACAAAGTTGTTTCTGAATGTTTTAACACCATTAGGGAATGGTGTAGTTTTCTTTATTTACAGTTCAATGCACGTATAATCAGGTCAGAAAAATGCAATAAAAAATATGAGAAATACAAATAAAAATTTTCAACTAATTAAACTAACATGTGCATAGGTATACAATTATATTATTGCACAAAGGTATCCGAAAAGTAAATGTAGGCAAAAATGGCCCTGGAAAAATTAACCCCTGATAAATCTGCCCCAGGAAACCACATTTTGTAACTCGCAACTCGCACTTTGTAACTCGCAACTCGCACTTTGCAACTCGCAACTCGCACTTTTCAACTCGCAACTCGCACTTTTCAACTCGCAACTCGCACTTTTCAACTCGCAACTCGCATTTTGCAACTCGCAACTCGCATTTTGCAACTCGCAACT
>NW_022714695.1:0-639 GCF_011630105.1 Anneissia japonica
GTTTTGAAGAACCATGAAAATTGCATTAAAAAATTTATTGAAACTATTGACATCACAAAAAAAACAGATATTTATTTTAATGCAGATATTTATATTTTGTATAAAATATCATTACTCAGAGAAAATTTTCATCTCAAAATGTTGATTAGCATTAGCAATAGTTGGTAATAAATTTTGGTGGTATATGAATGTAAGCTTTAGTGACTGGCAATTTTATGTGACCTAGGTCTAAAATTGTGTAGCAAATTGCTACGCTACACTGTTGAAATCAACACACTATCCAAATGATGTTGATTACTTCACCAGAATTCTAGTCTTCAAAACTATTATCTAGACATATTTTTTTAATACAAAAAATTTATACATTTATACAGTATATTTTTAAAAGTATAAAAAATACAAACCTGAGAAGTTTCCTCCTCATCTGAAGGATCATCCAAGCGAAAAGGCCTTCTCACCGTCCTCATACCAACTCCTAGTTTTTTGTTGTCGTTGAATTTTAAACAAATGTCAGGGATAGAACCGGCCTGCCTCTACTACATGTAGGCTAGTAGTAGGCCTACTAGCTTACTACTACTAGCCTAGCCAGGCCTTAGCCCTGAATCTATGGCTAATTCCTAATGTAGAAATTAATTAGGA
>NW_022714696.1:0-176 GCF_011630105.1 Anneissia japonica
GGGGCGTTTGAAATATTACATAATAGATTATGATTATTTCTTTGTAATTACCGCTCTCTCAGAATTAGACTGGGTTCCAGTCCCTAATCTTTGTCTTAATCAGTTGAAATGCTTAAGAATAAATCGATTTTGGCACAAATGGCGTTCCATATTACTTATTTGCATGGCGTTCCATA
>NW_022714696.1:199-759 GCF_011630105.1 Anneissia japonica
ACTTTTTCTGGGATTAGGGACTGGGAAAACAGTGAGGATTTCGAGTGCAGGCACCACGATTTCGTGGTGCCTGACGTATTTAACAACTTTGATTTCCGATTGGTTAATTACCGTCGCATGTATTAAATATGCTAATTATGCTTCCCCTCGGGCCAGCTAATGATAAGGAGGATTCAGGTGCAGGTCAGCTCAGCTTGTGCACCGCGAGGATTGCTAGTCCCCTATCACAATTCGTCCAACCATGGAGGTAATATTTAAACGCACCTTCACAACAGAAGTGTGCTGCATGGAAAGTAACCAACTTCACGCCAGTTAATAAATACAGTATTATTATCGATATGATACAGCCAAGCTCATGCTTTCTCGCCGAGTTCAGCACATTCAGGTTTAGGCCTAGCCTAGAGAGAGCACAATAGTCAATATTCACGTCGGGTTTGCAGACATCTATTTGAAATAGGCCTACATATTAGTTTTGACATACAGTAATGTAATTGCTGTAGTTAATATAGCATTAAATAATAATAATACTGTATAAATATTTAATTTTTCAAACTGGCTAA
>NW_022714697.1:0-691 GCF_011630105.1 Anneissia japonica
ATCCCCTACATATATCCAGAATATCCAAGGAAACAAGAAAGAACAGGAAAGAAGGAAGAAGACACTGAGAGATCCCGATCGGAACTCCAGCACACAGAAGTATAGTCCTATAGTCGGATAGACTTAGGATAAAATTAATGTGGATTTTCTTCAGAAGGCTGTTGACTGGGAACCTTCCTGAATTAAAAAGGAAGAAGAATTACTACTCTTTTGGTTTCACTATTTTCTTGACTTGAATCAGAAGAACAGTTTGATTTGCTCTAACAAATACCGGTACCAAGTGCAACCAGACGATTGCAAGTGGAAGCGATTTTGGACAACTTCCTGAACTGAACTTTTTTATATCATTGGAACTCGCTGTTTTGCCGTATATTCTGAACTTTATTTTTGTTGGACTCATTGCATTTATTATTATTTTACTTTCTACAAGCGTACGCTGCATTGCCGATGGTCTCACGTGAGTAGTTTGTTAGGTTAGGTTAGGTCCAATTTATAAGTCCCTATTTGTAATCCCCATTGCCCAATAAATCATTATTATGTATATAACTAGAAAAGGTTCCTCTTGTTTTATTTGTGGCCATATATGTAAACATCTACCGACTGAGCCTGCGCGTAACTGGAACCCGAGCCCCCACGATGAATTAAGTGACGGATTCGCTTACTTCAAGTAGTGGTCACCCGCTACATATAT
>NW_022714698.1:0-387 GCF_011630105.1 Anneissia japonica
TTTCTTTGTTGGAACGCTTCTTTTTATTTTTGGATTCGCCTCGCTTCTTTCTTTTCCCCGCCTTCTATGTTTCATCCTCTTCGTCATCATCGTCGTCCTCTTCGTTATTTTTTTCATCGTTTCGTTCTTTCCTCTTCTTCCCATTTTTACTTTGTTCGTCATCGTCTCTCGCTCGCTTAAGCAGAGTGCACATCGTCACCTGCATGTCTTTCATCATTTTTATAAACTCGCCCTGCTCCATCGTCCACGCCATTCTCTCTTTTTTGAAGTTCAACCGCTCTTCCTCCAATTCGCCGATCGTCTCCCTGAACGCGTTGCGTTCCTCGGCCATGCGTTTGAGTTCGTCGTTAAATTCGCTCTGGAGTCGGGCGAGGTCGTCCTTGGCCC
>NW_022714698.1:419-1520 GCF_011630105.1 Anneissia japonica
GTCCTGGACGATGCGGTCGGAAGCGTTAATCGTGTGCAGTTCTCTCGAAACGCTCCGAGTTAGCGTGCAGCTTGTCTCCTTTTCGATTTCCCTCACCAAATTCTTTTCCCTCCTCGAAGCTTCGCCGATCTTTGTTCGCGTCGACACGACGGCAGCCGAAACGTCCATCACCTTCAGGACGCGTCTCCACTTGCCGTCTCCAGGGGACGATGCTGCCGAGACCCCGACGACGGATCCCGATACGCCGTGGTCTCGAGCGTGAGCGAGAGTTACCGATTGATGGCGGGCCATCAGGAAAACTCCGTAATGGAAGCGTTCGGAGAGGCGAATCGTGCCAAGCGTATGGAAGCGACCGGGAGAAATCAGGCGTTCTTCAACGTACCGTCTCGGCCGCGACATTCGACGACCGTAGCCGATTTCGTCGAAACGCCTGTTCAATCCCTGCCGACGCCTATCGCGGTGACGCTAAGAGACAATACGTACGCCGATAAATTGATCGTGCCTATGGCGATGGCCTGCGTTTATCACCAGGACGACGACGATGACGACGACGACGAGGAAGAGCAGCAGCAGCAGCAGCAGAGGAAGAAGAAGAAGAAGGATGAGTGCAGAGTTAGAATGAGGACAGCGGATGGGCTCGTTCGAAAAGCGGCGCTGATGCCGTTCGCGGTTTCGAGGCGGATGACCGAGACGTTCGACAGACGGAGGACTGTCGAGAACGATTGCGGCGTCTCATTATCGGAGATCCGTTGAAAGACGACACCGTTCATCTGGTCGGTGCTACGAACAGGGGAAAGAGAACCCTTCATTGCGGCGACGATTGCATGAATCCGTTCCCGGAAATTGCGCTGACGGGAAGTTTTTCCAGCATGGTGGCTTCGGAACAGGGAAAGGCGACCGCCACCTCGATAGCTTCGGTGCACGTCGAGAAAGACGAAATGGCGACGAAATACGGACAGACGTTGTTCGGACGATTTCTTGGCCGTGCCATAGCTGCGAAACCGGACGATCCGCTTTGGCCCAAAGTTCTTAAGGCTACCAGCGTGGCAAACGAACTTTGCTGTCGACGGGACGAGTTACTCTGCGTCGCCAAGAAACACC
>NW_022714699.1:0-690 GCF_011630105.1 Anneissia japonica
CGGAGAAAAAATCGGACTGTGTAGATGTGAACGCTTCTATTCTTTACCACTAAAGCCATTTCTCACGATTTTTTCTCCGGACTCCGGACCGGAATCCGGGCTTGATGTGAACGTAGCTTTACTCTGAGAAAATGCCAGCACTTCCAACCGACATTTTAGAAGGTGTAGGACCGGTTCGGCCGTACACTTGTTCGGCCGTATGATATTCATTGCCCAAATAAGGGTTATTGTATGGAACGCCGTGTAGTGTATAATCAAAGCGTGAATTGGATGTCACTGTACTGTACAGTGCAATTAGGTGGTGGTGCAGGGGAACCTTATAATAAAAATAACGATTACTAATAAAAATGTGTTGTTTGTTTTTACTTCTACTGGTGGTACACGGGAACCTTATAATAAAAATAACGATTACTAATGAAAATGTTTTATTTGTTTTTACTTCTACTGGTGGTACACGGGAACCTAATAATAAAAATAACGATTACTAATGAAAATGTGTTGCAATTGTTTTTACTTCTACTGGTGGTACACGGGAACCTGGTACACGGGAACCTTATAAAAATAACGATTACTAATACAAATGTGTTGTTTGTTTTTACTTCTACTGGTGGTACACGGGAACCTAATAATAAAAATAACGATTACTAATGAAAATGTGTTGTTTCTTTTTATTTCTAATAATACTGTACC
>NW_022714700.1:0-528 GCF_011630105.1 Anneissia japonica
ACAAAAATAAAGTCGTGTACAAAGGAGTTTCTACATGTACTGTAGATGTTTTTAAATTTTAAAGGGTGGAGTCTACCTTGTTTTTTTTTAAAAGTAATAAGAGTTTAAATCATATGAAGCGTCGTCAATGATCTTATCAATACCACCTAACAGCTTCAATAATTCTTTTTTGCAGTTTTCAGGAGTATAAAAATATTTTGTGTTCGTTAGAGAGTGTAAAACTGAAGTACCATATTGCAAAGTCACTAATTAATACACTGAGTATAACACACTTAAAAAACATGATGGGGGTGTTAGAGCTGAGTTGAATGAACTGAGCCTTCTTAAAATGTAAATTCTTTGGTAAGCCCGTTTACTGACATGAGATGTGATATAGTAAAAACACACTACATTTTACTACATAATTATTTATTAAAGAATCAGGGAAATGTATTGTTGACAATACAACGGGACACTGTACAGTCGAAATTTATGTCCAGTTGCTAAAAAAAAAGAATTATTTTAAAAATGGGACATAAAAATCACACA
>NW_022714701.1:0-1089 GCF_011630105.1 Anneissia japonica
TATACATACATACATACACCCATACATACGCACACACACACACACACATACATATATGCATACATACATCTAAAGCGTTCAGCTATCCCTCTGAACCCCATCGTATCGGACGGAGACACCTCCTCCCGAACCTAGCCTCCGCAGGCACTTGGAGGCACTTTACACATATACCTATAGCCCCCACTAACCAAAACTTCTGGATCCGCCCCTGATTAAGTCCGGTATAAGGGAATGATGCGATTAGTCATGATCTAAAGATGAAAATGAATATAAGACCTGTCCTAAAAAGTTTACTAAAAAGTCACTACAGCATAAATTCCTTTCGTCTACATCCATTTTCATATCCCTTTAACTATGACAGGAAAAAAGCAGGCATCTGTTAGTGGTGATACGGTCGTCATAAAGTTATAAGGGCGCCCTCAAAATTATTTCGCGGGAACGAAATAATATTTCGAGGGAACGAAATACTATTTCGAGGGAACGAAATACTATTTCGAGGGAACGAAATAATATTTCGAGGGAACGAAATAATATTTCGAGGGAACGAAATAATATTTCGAGGGAACGAAATATTATTTCGAGGGAACGAAATATTATTTCGAGGGAACGAAATAACATTTCGAGGGAACGGAATAATATTTCGAGGGAAGGAAATATTATTTCGAGGGAACGAAATCATTTCGTTCCCTCGAAATGATCTCGTTCCCTCGAAATAATATTTTGAGGGAACGAAATATTATTTCGTTCCCTCGAAATAATTAAATATTTTTTCTAACCATGTCCCTTTAGGGGCTCCGTAGCTTCGTACCGAAAGAAGGGTTCTAATGTATTCTAAATAATATTTCGTTCCCACGAAATAATATTTCGTATATGGTACGCCCACAGTGCCTTCGGCGTCGACTGTTCGTCATGGGTGGCGCAAGGATTTCCCCAAGGGGGGGGGACCGAGGTCCCCTGCTGGGGGTCGATGCCCAAGACGAGGGGCCAGATTGCTCCGACGAAAGCAAAGTGGGTGTGGTCGTGCTTCGATTAAAAATTTTTCGACAGTTTATAAATTTTGACAGTTTAAGGGTTTCAAAGGCTTATTTA
>NW_022714702.1:0-12570 GCF_011630105.1 Anneissia japonica
ATTCCGTATGAAACAGCCCTTAACCTGCATACTATTCCAACACTCGGTGATCGTTGCCTCTCACTTTGGAAGAACTACTTTAGAAAATTAAAATCACTTTCCCATAGATTGCATTCTCTTTTACCGTCAGTCCCCTTAAAAACTACAATTTTAGAAACAATCGTGAATTTGTTCTTCCTAAAGTGAACACGGAACGCTTTAAACGTTTTATTACAATACAGGGATTTTTTTCAAAGATGGTAGGCCTAAAAAGTGTTGTTAAACTTCAATCATCAGTTATATTGTCATGATTGCAATAAAGTAGATTTTGAGATAAAAGGTGGGTCTACATAAATTTGATTTTTATACTTTTATTTGTAAAATGGGTCGAAATTAAAAAATTGGTTCACAGTATTTTAGTTTTTGTGTTAAATAAGTCCAGTGGGTCCACATTATTTGAATTTTATGTGTAAAATGAGTTCCAACTTTACAAAATGGTGCACACTATTCAGTTTATATGCATGAAAAGAAGAGTGACATATTTCAAATATTGTAATTTAAAATAATTCTGTGTTTCAAAGTATAAACCCATATGGTACGTGCATTTGTATATATAATTACAGTATACGGTTTACGGATTGGCAGTTCACTTCTTGAATGATCAACTACCCGCTACCCATATGGCTGGAATTTATAACATGTAATTTGATCTTTATTGTGTATTTCAATGTTTGTAATCGATTAGTGGAGATGTGCGCTTAATAAATCTTATTATTATTATTATTACAAGTACCCTTGTGTACTTTTTAACGGGTCACCACTCGCTGAATTGAGTGTCAACGCTGTTAATGGTAAATGTCAAATAAAGTAAAGTAAAATACTACCATATTATAAATTGAAATACATGGAATTGAGGTCTACCGTTAAAATGGATTGCTGATTATCCTAAAAATAGAAAACAGTATGTTTGTATTAATGGTAACGCTATGGAAAAAAACCACAAGGGTATGTATACTTCGGCCACTGCCGTGTGTTTATATATAGTTCTGCTGGTGACAATATTTTGTTTGCAGATGATACAACTGTGTTTTGTATCAAATGGTCTACAATATCAGAAAAATATATCGAATTTGATCAACACAATTAAACTTACTGTAAGAAATGTCAGTAAAATAGCTTTATTTAAATCAAAGGACAAACCAGTTGATCTATCTTCTCTGAGTTAAATATTAATAGTAACAACATTTTAAGATCAAATTCCTTGGGCGTATATCTTGATGAAGCAGTATCATTCAATTATCATATCATTATTGCTACAATGTTTTCTAGGGTGATCGATGTTCTTAACAAAATAAATCCATTTTATTAAATTTCAGCACGTTAATAAAACGATAATAACCCATGGGGTTACTATTAGATTTCACCAAAACTATAGACGAAAATCAACATTTTTGTTGCTTTAACACTAAAATCAACATTATTCACAATTGCGCCGTTGATGACCTTTTTTTTGAATTTACTCCTTTGTAATTTTCCTTATGCTACAATTTTAATTCAAAATAAAGATATTTCATAATAACCTTTGATAGTTCATCGACCAAAAGATGAGGAGCGGACATGTGTTTTTGAGTTTATGAATAAAGTTAAATGAAGAAAGTTTTTGTACTGTAGTTATTTATTTTTATGAATTACTGACGTCTAGGGTGGGTGGGTTTTGCAACTTAATTTACATTAAACTTAGTACAGTAATAGTAACACACCACTTTAATATCAAAAAGATACTGATATAACATAATAAAGAATCCCTAATTAAGTAGCCATAAACGGATTTCAAGATTACAACTTAACTGAGCCTACAGTACGTAGTAAGTATATAAACTAAATGGCTGAAAGTCTCAAATATATAAGTAAAGCTCAATACGATTTGGGTTTTAGAGGCCATAATTATTAGTTATTTTATGTTCATTACATTGTCTTTTACCTGCCACCCTTTTTACTTTTCTATGTTCCCGAGAACGCATAAGGTCATTTTCAGAGACCTGAACGATATGCGCCTTAGACCGTTCAACCATCTTGACAAAACAAACGGAAATTTATTTCTGTCAATAATTATTATATATATTATATATAAATATTTAGTAAAACTATTGAAATGTCAGGAGTGTGATTCGAACCCGCGCCTACAAGAGTAGACTTCGACCTGAACGCAGCACCTTAAACAGCTCGGTATTCTGACTTATACCAACTTATACCAAACATGGATACCGGTAATGGATAATGGTAACTTTTGGCCATAAACCTAAAATTAATATCTGTGTTCGGATTACTGTGTCATAAGCCAGTTTTCCACTAGGCGAATGTATTCGCACGAATCGAAAGCGTCGTTCACATTTCTATCGAAATTTTCGATTCAGCGAAATTGGTAGTTCAAACTGTTTCTACTTTTTGCGAAGCAAGAAGTGTGCGCAACCAATCAGAGCTCAGGAACCGAACTGACGCCTTCGATTCATGCGAATAAATTCTCCTAGTGGAAACCGGCTTAAGGCCTATTCACACACTTCCAGTTTGGGTTTTACGACCAGTGTGAATTAAATTCTTTATTGGCCATACTGTTGATCCACTTAGTCTTGATATGGTAACGCAAATGGTCGCCGATACAAATAAGAATGGGAGAGTCCAGGGAAGAGCCAATTACCGGGAATCTGTAAATGGATTGGAGTTGTGAATTAGGACTCGGATAGGAGAAAGGTCCGAGAGAAATAACGGTACGGGGAGAGACGGTTCTGGGTTGACTAAAGAGTTGCAAGTATAAAATATTTTTGGACGTTGACAAGTTACTTGATTAAAGTTAATGTCAACTCAGTGGAAAAAAACGTTACAATATTTTTCGTTTTTTCTGTGTTGTTACTATAAGTTCCCAATCCATGCCATAAGCCTTAGGCCTAACATGATTTCAAATCATTACTGTTGTACAGACCTAACTACGCATCGCAATAGAAAATAAATTATTGTAATACTGTACTAGAATGTACTGTGGTTTCAAATTTATGTAGATTTCATATTGGGAAATATATCATAAATGACGTAGGCCTATTTGGACTGAAAATTATTCTTACAAATGTGTTTAATTTTATTGTACTTCCTTCTTAGGTCAATTAAATTGAAATTATATAAAACAATCAATCAAATTCGTATGACGGCGTGCGAAAAATACCCGAAACAGGACAGTTCACTATTATCGTTAGTGTCTCCTAATTGTCAATTTATTGTCAATTTCCGGAGGAAAAATGTTTGGATATGTTGTACAACTGATTTTTCAAAGACACAAAAAGCATATTTTAAACACTTAATTTTAAAGGTGGGGGACCTACTTTTTTCTACCCTTTTCCACAATTTTAAATAGGCCTATTCAAAAATCTTACCTCAATAATCGCTTCAAAGTGTTTCCTCAAATATGATTTTTGTGTCTTTTTTTATCATCTTCAAAGTGTTTCGTAATCATTTGTGTATATTTGTGAAATGGCAATTTAATATAATCTCTATTCATACCCTTGGATAGTATTACCTAAACTAATTGTTTTTGTGGCCATTTCACCAAATATCCTGGACGCACCCACCTGTGTAGCAGATCGTAAATTTTGCAATTCCAGAGAACCGCGTGACATGTGTTGACGACGGATATGTTGGACAGCAGAATTTTAGCAAAAAGACGCCATTGTTTTATGATTATAGTGTACCGTATATTTGTGATGCGTATCAACAAATCCACTACGGTAGGCTTATTAAATGTCTGTTAAAGCAATTGTAACTTGTAATTTGTTGATATGTTCCATTACCAAACAAATCGAGTTAACTTTTTTGTACTCGTGCATGGCATGGTGGAAACAGACTCGGACGGACGAACGCTGACTTGTATCGAAAAGAATTCTTGATGTGATTAGTATGCATTTATGTATTTATTTATGTTAATATGTTATTTTCTCACTGTTGTCCTGTAAATAAATACATTGTGTAATAAATAATTTATATATATATATATATATATATGTATGTATATACATATATATGAGTGAGGAAATAAAAGAATTTTATGGGTGTATGTACGTATATATAATCAAAGAAAGGTAAATACATTGTTAGAATAAAGGACATGATGGTACATCCGTGTAGTATAGCTCGTAACGATTGTTGTCCTGTAAATAAATACATTGTGTAATAAAATGCCACCGGCGGGATTCGAACCTGCGACCTCTCGCTGTCAAAACGAGCGTCATAACCATCTAATAGTTTTGACGCTCCAAATAAAAGGCAATAACATATTGTAGTTCACAGTATATGACTAACTAAATTGGCCATTTCAATGTCACTACTCAATTAATATTTGTACGCTGTATGTCTATATTGCATTATTGCAAAGATACCTTCGTGGTAATATGACCATTATTTCGGAGAACATCTCCTTAATGAACATGGTAAGAAAAATCAGAATAACAATAAAATAACTATAACAGTATCTATAAAAAATAACAAAAAACAACAATAATAGTAGTAGTGCAATAGCAGAAGCAAACATACAGAGAACCTAATTTTAAAACTTTTAACAATTAAGAGTAATACTAAATTCAAGGGCGTGATAAATAATGTTACATTACTGATTCAGGCTGAACTTGGCAGGTACCGGTAAGTATTATTAAAATGTTATCAGTAGTATGGTATTCGAAACTCTACGGTATTCATGGACGCACATCATGCGGTTTGGGGGAGGACGGGAGAGACGTCCCTCCACGTTTCGACCACAATGTAGTTTCATAAGTAAAGATGATGCCTGAAAGTTGTTGAAATGAACTGTATATGACCCAGGTTTTCAGTACTGTACATCTTATACCGTAAAACTCCCCCCTCTTTAGTTTGCAAAATTAGCCTCGAAAAGAAGTCCATCTCTAAAAGACGCCCATGGGCTTCTTTTCAAGATAGGATAAGCTTCTTTTCGAGATTGTACGGTACATACACTGTACAGGATTTCGAAAAACAAAATAAATAAATACAAGCTTGGTTTATACATTTAATGCCAGTTAAATACACTCCATGATACAGATTAATGTTACAGTGGCCTTATTTATTGTTTTATAATACAAATTCACAAAATTTACAGCATTCATTTTGAAAAGAAGCCTCCTCTTTACTTTACCAAAGTAGTCTCGAAAAGAAGCCCAACTCGAAAGAAGCCCATCCAAAGTTCGCAAAAAAAAGGGGAGAAAAAAAAGCCCAGGGCTTCAATTAGAGGTTTTACGGTATTATAGTACAATACCGGTATCACTTGTGCGTGCTTTCTTTGTAATTTGTGAAGTATAAGAAAAGTATAAGAATTTCTGCACAGGAAGTAGGTAAAGTAAAGTAAATAGACTTTTATTTTCTATGGTACAATACAGAGATTAATTAGATCTCTATGATAGCCGAAAATCACTATTAAAAGATCATGGTGATTTTGATGGCAACTTTTATTATATAAGAGTGTCATTTTCGGCCAGGTACTATTTCCTTAAGTTTTCGTGCCTCAACCAGGACCATGTCTTTGTGGTCTAACGGTATGACACTCGCATTGGTAGCGAAAGGCTGCATGTACGAATCCCTTCAGAGATCATATTTGATACAACTGAAAATTTAAAAAAATTGTTGAAGGGCTGCTTCATACGATTATGATATCACATGTTCCTATCCGAACATTGGCTATAATTTATCTACTTTGAGTTTTTTTTTTTTAAGATATTGTTATACAGTAGTTAGTATACTTTATTGTTATTAGCAAGTTCGTTAGGAGATGTGCTACACAATCCGATCATTATCACCTCGGAGACAATAATAGCATAACATAGACGTGCTTCCCGTTTATATCTTATCCTATTGTTCGTTGCATATAAAATATGTTTACAGTACTTTGATTAGGCCTAATTGCCAAAGAATTGATAGGAAATCAATATCTGGCATACTTATCGTGGTGCGTTCACAAATATATAGCTAGAGGCATTTTTTTAATTAGTATTTTGTAATGATGCAATAGACATTCGGTGTACTGATATCAATATTGTGTAGTGTAAAATGATCAATATAGTTGGTCATATACTGTGAACATGTGATATTGCGTTTTAGTTAAGCAAGGTTATTTATCTGTTATTAGGCAGTTTTCGCCGCACGACATTAACCTTAACGTTAACAGATGACGTCATAATTTATTCATCTTGCGTTGCGTTCATCTTGAGTACGTTAATTTCCGGATTTTACGTGTTTGACGTACGTTAGTTACGGGTTTGCACATGCGTATTTTGATTTGTTTGAAAAAGGGGCGGAGCTATTCCGCTGCATGTTGGGTACTAACGTAAAAGTTAAGGTTAACGTCGTGCGGCGAAAACTACCTAATGTCAGCTCATTCACCGCAAAGGCATACGCATAAGCAACTGCTGTAAGGCAACAACGCAATGTTCAGACCACTATCGAAACGTAAGTATCTATTGTAGACTTTGATATATTCTTGTTACACACTTTTTACGGATTATCAATCAGTGGGCATTTTGTATCTGAAAAGAAAATATATATGTTATATTAAGTGGAAAGTTGCAACGTCTTTTGTTCAAGACTGCAAGCATTAGGTAACACAAGAGCTTTCTCATTGGTCAAGCTGAGTCAAGTATAATGCGTCCTTTTTTAACATTAATTTGTTCAATATAAAATGAGTGGCAAGCCTGGTAAGCGTACTCCAAGATTGAGCGTGATAACGGGTTAAATCCTTTCAGCATATAGGCCCTACTTTAATATGTATAACGAAAACACATTTTTTTTTGTAAGAACCATTAAAATGTTGTCCAGACTCGGTGTTCTTATCTTTTTGCCGAATCAAATTCGGTGCTGTTTACACTGGCGACTCCAGAATGCACCCGGGTTGTCCTACGCTGAAATGCACGTCCCTCCCGGAATGTTTGGCAACCCGAGTAGGACATTTTGACGTTTACACTAACCACAACACGAGAGATTTAAACCCGGGTATTGGAAAATCCCGTTACGTCAGGAATTTTGCTTGCAGTGTAAAAGGGGTATTACAGGTACTATATATATTAACAGGACAATTTAAACATTCGTCTGATCAAAGTGGGGTTGCCAATCGATCTTCTCTAATTTTTCTCTACCAAAATATTTTACAACTTTCCTAATTTACATAGGCAAGAGCCAATCAGCATTTAGAATTACTTTGGGAAGAAATGTAATTAACATATCAGGCAAGAGCCAATCGGCGTTTAGAATGATAACTTTGGGAAAAAAATCTAATTAAGATAAAAGGCAAAAGCCATCAGCATTAATAGGTTAACCCATTTTACACAAGGGTAAAATTAAGCAAGATAGACTACCAATTTCGTTACATTATATTATTTGGCCTAATTTCAGTTTATTTTATATGTCTTTTAATTCCATATCTTAAAAAAAATATTTTTGGGCACACAAATTTGGTGTAACTAACAATTGAATTTCATTTGATTAGTTTCTATTGCTCTTCCTATTCGCAGATGCCATATACCTATGCTGGCTTTACATAGTAAGCGTATTGTTGGGAATTCCATGTAGAGCACAGAGTAAGTTCTGAGTTGTTACTGTAGTTATTGTATTTCAATTCACTCCTTTCTGTATTATTATTATTATTATTATTGTTATTATTATTATTATTATTATTATTATTTATTAGTTATTATTATTAGGCCTAATTATTAATTTTATCCTCATCATCACCGTCATCATCATCATCATCATCATCATCATCATCATCATCATCATCATCATTATCTTCATCACTATTACCATCATCATGTTCTTAACCATATTATAGTGGGTTACCCGTCCAGTGTATCCCATGGCATGCTTAAATAAAATGAAATAACATGATGCTGTACAGGCAAAGTTTCATTACGAGGCTTAGGTAGTGGAAATGTTTTTAGTCGTGAGAAAAATATCTTTGTACCGTCACAGGATTTGAACCCAGGACCGTGGAATTTTTTGTAAACATGATCGCAAAATTGTGTAAACAGATAGGAGTTAATACACTGGGCGATCGCCAACTGACTTGGCTTAAAAAAAAAGATTCCGACGACACCTCATTGATTTTAAAATTAAAAATAACATGACATTATAGCTGAATAAATAAGGAACAAGTTGCAAAAACAGCCAAAATATCGGTCTAATATTAACGAAGATACCTTAAATAAAACTGCTCAAAAAGGGCTGATTTTCAGCGATTTCGCACCGTTTGGCGATTTCGGGCCGGATTTTTGGAACACAAAACAACAGTTGTATTCAGGGGACACCACTATTAAGGGGGACACTTTTTTAAAGCCAGATACTCATTGCCGGCGTGATGATTCTATGAGCAACATAACGCGACGACGCGTGCGCAATGGATCGTTTATAAATGACAATGAGTTCAGACGGCATCGCGTCGTCTTGCGCTCACGTTGGCCGACGCAGTGAGTGCCGGACTTTAAGCATAAAAACTTCAAGGAATGAATATTATACACGTCATCGTGTGTAATTATTTGTACGAATTGTAGGAAGTTCAAGAGTGACTAATACATTCTCTATTATCTTCGCTCAATTCGTCCGCATCAATCCAACCAATAGGGGACGGAGCGTCTACTCTTTAATATTTGAACTTCTGGGCCCATGCCCATGCTCAGGTAAATATCGTAGTCTCACTGAGAATTTCACAATTCACTATTATGGCGATGGGATTCAGTCTTTGTATGGGCCTTGTATTTGAATCAATGCAAGAATAAAACAAGTGATTGATAGTAGATTCTGTGGAGTTTAATACATTTACTGTCAACCTGAACATACAAAATACTATTTAATAGTTGTTCAATTAAAATGTGCTATTTTCAAGTCTGTATCGGCTTTCTAGCCACGCTCCACACTTTTTGCACAGACTGTGGATATTATATCAGCGCTTTTGTATTAATGCCTTTTCACACGTAATCTTAGCCATTGTTTAGTTTTCAACCAATCACCAGCAAGTCTCACCAACCAAAACATAAAGGTATATCATTGTTTTGGGGTTTCTGCAGATATTATTCTCCTGAAGACGATTATAGCAACTCAATCGAAACGTCGAGATATTCTCAACCAACAACAACAGTTATTTACAGAACTATCTACGTGGTGTACCACAAACATTAAAGGCCAACTCAGACAGCGTCGGCCGACGCAGCCCGACCCGATTTATCGTCGGGGACAGTCTTGAGCAGTCGGGAGAAATGTTAAACATGTTTAATATTCTACGACGCGACTGCCCCCGACGCACACCATCGCGTCTGCGTTTAACTCACACAGACACGAGGCGACAACAAATCGCGTCGGGCTGCGTCGTACGACGCTGTCTGAGTTGGCCTTAATACGTATTTTATTTATATTGTTATTGTTATCACTATTACATTAGAGCCCACTTGGACCCCTTGGTACAACCGGGACGGCCCAAGTCAAACCGGAGACAATGAACAGATATGGGCAATATTAGATGTAAGTTTTCCATTCGTTCTTACATCATATATTCACTGAGATTGAGTGTTTACGTTTTATCTACATAACACATGAAACTTAGTTGCCACCTTAAGTTCTTTATTTATATATCCATTAATTTATAAATCTAAATGTTATTTACAGTAAAGCACATGATATGCAATCATATCACATTATACAAGTTACACATAATAAATTTACTGAGATTAGTGTTTACGTTTTGAACCTATATAACACATACCAACAAAACTAAACTAAATTGCCACCTTAAATCCATAATATAGGCCTTATCGATTCATTCATAAATCAAAATTATATTTACAGTAAAGCACATAATATGCAATTATGAATATTCTAGTCAGACACATATACAAGTTACAAATTCCCAATAAACCTTTTTACACAAATAGGAAAATCCGACAACAATGTGTGCGAACCCTGTAGGAATTGAATGCCAGACCGTATCCGGCGAACCATATACAACACCTGGTGAAAATGTTACTTGCTCCACCTCTCTTGGTTTCGAATGTTTACTAGAACTAAATGAAAATTCCTGCTCCGATTACAAAGTTCGTTTCTTATGTCCAGGTTAGTCTCATCTTCAGTCTCTATCATTTTAACTAATCAATTTTCATGGTTATTTTTGTCATCCTGGGCTATAAAATATAATGCAGAGCTCATAAAATTAAGTAATCATGAGAAGAGTTGTTTAAAATACTTGACGTGTTTACATAAAACCGAAAAGTGACAAAATAGTAAAACATTTACTTCATATAATTATATTCTAAAATGTGCATGTTTTACAATAATAAAACTTATTGTCGGTTATTAATCTTCTTTTATATTGACAAATAAAGTTAAGTGTCAGTATTAGCACACCTAAGAAACAACTTCAATCATAACAGTGAGCGGTTACATCATCTACTTAGCAATTGTTGTTAACAAATTTTAGAAAAATTGTACACTTTACTTGCCAGATGTTGTTAAACTTTTCTCAGATAATAAACGAATATGAAAATAATAAAATAAAAAATATCAAACTTGATCATGTTTGACCAGCTTAATGATTTTATTTTATCAAAATAGAGTCACATAATGATTTATTTTGACACTTAACAGTTTGTGTCAAGTGAAATAAGATGAAGCTGTTGTCTTCTCAAAGCTATTTTTAGGAAGTACAGGTCATGTTTCTATCTTTGTATGATTTCTGACTTGTTTGGTTCGTTGCTAAAGATTTCCAGTATTCTTACTCTTGTTTTTTTTCTTACATTAGGCGTTTTATAAATGCATGATATAATTATCTCCAAAAGAAGGAGGTTACATTTGGGAGGTCATTTAAAATCTCAGACTAAATATCTTAAAAACTAAAAAAATGATCTAATTGAAGCTTTTGGAATGGTTTTTCATGGTCCAAGGAAAAGGTTCTTGGTGACGAACCGAGTATGGTGTGGATATGAGGATACTATATGGTAGTTGATGCGTTGCTTGAGGCAATGCAATGGCCTAGCGTTGTTGCAAAAAGAGTATGATAAGTAAATAAAATTAGTAGATTCACAATCGAGAGAAGGGGGGGGGGGAGACAACTTATGATTTGATCTGTTATTAAGTGTTATTGAGAGAGCCTTTTTATATAGAGGGCCTAAATAAATTTACTATACCCCTTCATACATTTTTGGTACACATTCTTTACTAAAATATATAGAGAAGCGTGTATATGTCTTCATGTATGTTAACAATTTCAACATTAATATTTTCAAATGTTTAGCAAACCTTGAGCGAAGCACTGCAGAAGGTACACAGAGAGCTACAAGTAATGGTACGTGAATGTTGTTGAAAAATGTATTACTCATAACTGTCCATTGTATTATACGATATCTTGTTGGGAAAAAAAATCGTGTCAATAAGAACATCCTAAATACACAAGCTTGGTTATCTCCAAAAGGAGGTTACATTTGGGAGGTCATTTAAAATCCCAGACTAAAATCTGTTATTAAGTGTTATTTAAGAGAGCCTATTTATAGAGGGCCTAAATAAATTTATTATACCCTTTCGTACATTTTTGGTACACATCCTTTACTAAAATATATAGAGAAGCGTGTATCTGTCTTCATGTATATTAACAATTTCAACGTTAATATTTTTAAATGTTTAGCAAACCTGGAGCGAATCACTGCAGAAGCTACACAGAGAGCTACAACTAATGGTACGTGAATGAATTGTTGAAAAATGTATTACTCATAACTGTCCATTGTATTACACAATATCTTGTTGAAAAAATCGTGTCAATAAGAACATCCTAAGGAGTACAAGTTTTGCCCCATCACTTAGTTGAAACAGCAAGCGAACGGTAATCAGTTCTTGGTAAAATATATTGTCATCGTTATTCACGACATATTCCTCCAATCGGATTTGATTTTCTAACATCGTTTAACAATGTATTTACATTTATTTAAAGCATTAGCACAAAACGACGCTGTCATATATTATTAACATGAACCTTAATTAGTGGTGGAAAAAATACCTCTAGCTTGGTTCGAACATGCGATCTCTTTAAACCGTAACAGTTAACTAGAACATTTTATGTACTTGAGTACATATTACCATTACACAATATTTATTATGTGTCGAACACAGACTGGCATCAACGTTTGGTGTTGCGACAAACAGGATCTTTCTGCTATAAGAGCAAGAAGAGCAAGAAGTCTATTAAGATCTGTTCTAAAGAACATGCATAAAACGGTAAGCGAATAATACACTACCAGTGGCGGACCGTCAAGGCAAGAAAGGTATGCAGTACATACCCTGAATGAAACAAATATAAAAAAATATTGTAGTACAGTTTCTCTGTTTTATTTAGCATTTCTTAGTTAGAATCTTCTATATAAACCTTAATTTTACGAATGGATTGCTACAGTTTGGTATGCTATCGAGGATATAACTCACAGTCGGGCCTATCGCATCGTACTCTCAGCTGCTTAGAATTTCCGCATGGCTGATTTTCAATACCAGCAAATCACGGATTCAGTGCCCAATGGGTGT
>NW_022714703.1:0-1345 GCF_011630105.1 Anneissia japonica
CACTAACATGTTTCCATTGGCTGCTGTATTCATCGTGGGCTTTCAACACACAATACGAATTATAATTGTTATAATGATAAATGTAGAGTTGATTATCTGATCCGCTCATATGCAAGTAAAATTGAAGACAAAAATCACTCCATGTAGATGGTATCATTTGGCTCTCCAGGTATCCGTATACACTTCCATGGTACGTTTCCACAAATATATAATGATCGTCTGTAAGTAATAGAAAAACGATATATATTTACATTTTATGATTACCATTTTTAAAGCAGCTTTTTTACTACTAATGGTAAAACTAATAGAACGATTGTAAATTAAAGTATGTAAATATGATTTTTAATATTGCACTTAAACAACTTATTTAATTTTAATATTTGAATATATTATTTAAATACAAATTAAAATTATTAACGAGAAAATAGTGTTAGCTGCATAAGATGATTTTCAATATTGCACTTAAACAACTTATTTAATTTTAATATTTGAATATAATAATTAAATACAAATTAAAATTATTAACGAGAAAATAGTGTTAGCTGAATAAGATAGTAATGTTGCCAGAGTAGAACATTGAAATATTTTTCAATTAGATTGAGAAACTAGATTTGTGTTTTCATTCCATAGGAACCGGTACCAGTATCTAGACCAGTACTCGCAGTACCGGTACCAGTACCAGCATTGATATTGGTAACATAATCATTCTCATGGTACATGCACGCATGACGGATTAAACCGTGACATAGTAATATACTGTTTTAAGAGTGCACAACTGAGAAGGAAGTAATAATAGGTTGCCACTTAAACCTGATCCCAAAGAGTAACGATTCCCTCGATCAGCGCCATCAATTCTTTGAACAGAACGCCTCCATTGGTTATTACTGTAAGTATGAGACCATCCACACCATCCATCATCAAAGTCAAAGCAAAAACCTTCTATTTAGACAGAAAAAAGGATTTCTTATATTAACTTGAAATATATCAATGAAACAAAAATGATATGTCTGATTTCTAAATATTTAAACAGTTTTATATCATATTTTATTGTAATAGTTAACTAATTTTTAACTATGCTTTGATTGTTGTTTATTGCAGGTACAGATGAGTACTGTAACCACTTTGATAATGTTATTTATCACTATTGACAATTTTCAAAGTGTGTGGTTGCCTGACATTTTCGTTTTAACCATGTTCATGCTTCTTAGGTTTGTTTGATTGTGGTTTTATACCTAGTAATTCAATAAAATACATAAGTAAATCTAATAATATTTGGTATTATCTGCAATGGATTGATGTCACCTACCCGACGGTTCTGGATAGACAACAATTTCGGCTTTAAATC
>NW_022714704.1:0-671 GCF_011630105.1 Anneissia japonica
CAAGGCATGTAGACTGTAGAACACTTCATTTTTTTTCGAAAGATTTCCATTTGATTACAACTTCGCATAATATTGATTCTCACCATCTCTTTATTCTGTTAAATATCGATAGCTGATATGTGCTTTATTTATTAACAGCACTTTATTTTTATTTTTATTTTTATATGTTTATTATTTATATGTATATATTGTCTTTATCTTTACATTATATAGCCTATTTATAAGCCTATAGGTTTATTTTTTTTTATTCATATATTCCATCTTTTACTCTTTAAGACTTCATAATCATTTACTTATTGTGTAGTTAAGTCCGCTTCCCACCATAATGTTCTACTAAGTACGCTTAATTAAGAATTGTTTAATCTATAACACCACTATCTCTATACATGACCGCTTTTTTCTCTGTCGGATTTCTCTTTATATATTACCGCATAAACTATTAGATAATTGGCCTATAATCCGTCTGCACCTCTATTGTATTGTTTATATTGTACAGTATAGAACTTGTAACAGCCAACTTGTACATTCAGTAAAGCTGATGAAGGTCAGAGGACTGGCCGAAAATTTATTTCGAAAATAAATGAAGTGTTCTACAGTCTACATGCCTTGTTGTCATAATTTTTTGTTTCAACGACTATATAATTTGAAGAACACACGTGGATTTACAATGA
>NW_022714705.1:0-1066 GCF_011630105.1 Anneissia japonica
ATATTATTCAGCACTGTTTCTATTATTTACATGTTATTGTATGCATGTACATATAATTATATAAATAAGAAGATTTCGCAACCTCACGAAAAAGATAACAAATACGTCATTATCGTCATTCGTGCCTAAAACATTCTAAACAATATACTGTACGAGAGCTGAATATGATCCTTGATTCATGCAAAAGGCATGAATCGCCTAGGTTGTGACTGATATGCTACTGTAGGGGATGCGTTGTATACACATTTGATGACGTATCCATATTCGTTATCTTTTTAGTAAGCTTGTGGAATTTCCCTAATTAAAAATGCTCTTACTACAATCTGCTTCATCCGAATTATCTGGGCAGTCCGCTTTATGATCGCAATAGAATGAGTAGGAGATACAATGACCTGATTTGCATTTAAAACTTGTAGTGGGACATAGTCGGTTAGGATCTGGCACTGGAAAAACAAAGTAATATACATACACACCTATATATATAATATATATATATATAATATATATATATATATATTATGTATATACATATATATACATATATATTCAAGATTCAAGATTTCTTTATTGTCCATAAAAGGAGAATTCTGGCAGGAACATTTCAATAAATACAAGCATACATAATGAAAACAAATTTTAAAATACTAAAATACAATTCAAAAAAATATCTCAGGACAATAAAATTAATAGAGAAAATGTACAACATGAGTTGCAGGAAATGAAACGAAATTGAGTTGATAATTGAGATTAATTGCACATTTTGATGAAGTATATGGTGGATAAATAGTAACTATAAAACATGAGTTACAAGAGTAATACATAATTGAGTTCTTCACTAAGCAACATAATTGCTGACTAGTATTGCATATTCATTGATAAAGAGATTCATTGCACATTCTTGGAGTATGGGATGAATGAGTTTAGATATAGGCCTATGCTCTGCATTTGTGGCATATAAGTCTCTTTCCAGAAAGTTATAATAATTAAATAAAGGATGAGTGTTGTTTAGCATTATACATTTGGTTTTTTCTTCTTACACATATACTTTCATATACATATATATAGG
>NW_022714706.1:0-959 GCF_011630105.1 Anneissia japonica
CGAATCGGCAGGAAGATGTCGCTTTTGGTGAATCACCTGAAGGCGAGGAACGACCTCGCGTACGTTGGCGAACGTACGAATCCTCTGTGCTTCAAAGGCTCGGAGCAGATCGAAGTTCGAGTTGCAGAGTTCGAGACGACGAAGGTGTGGATAATGGCGACGTTCGACAGCCGGAAGCCGAACGGGGTCGTCGATCTCTACGACGTTGCCGATTCAGGACTGGTGCGTGCTCTGATCAAGTTCATGAACGAGGACAGAGATCGAGACTTCGTGGACGCGCTCTCGTACGACGAGCGCGTCGCCTGCTTGGACATGGCAGAGCGGACGGGTTGCAAGGATGCGATCTGCGTGTTCGTTTCGGCCGTGTACGAACTATCAGCGAACGATCTGCTCAGAGCGAGGAGAACCGCAGTACGCATCTGTTCACCGACCCTGATGAACGCCGTCGATTCGGCCGTGTGCAGGACGTTCGGCAAGCTGATGCTTCATCAGCAGGAGCTTCGATGGCACGAGCTGGCCACGTGGCTCGATACGTCCAGACACGACGATCCGGTGGAAGGTCCGAAGATCGAAAACGTTTACTACGCATCCGAAGAATACATGCTGCATCTGGTCCGGAAGTGGCTGACCTCCAATCCCGGCGAAAGCAAGCGGGACAAGCACGCGCTGGTCGGTCTGATTCGACCGAGGTTGCTGAACGATCCGGACGTGCTGCTGAGCGTCCACCGCAAGCTCTTTCATCTGTCGTCCATCGACCAGCTTTTCAAGGACGCGACCGAATACGCCAAGTCCGTCTTCCGGCACCACTCGATGAACGAGAACGACGCGCTCGGCGTCCGTCACAGCGTTCCGCAGACGGCGACCTTCGGCACTTCTCCTGCGTGCCGTCCACCTAAACCTTCCGTTCGTCCATTCGTGCACGTCCAGAACTCCTCCATGATCGCTTCTTTTTACAGAAC
>NW_022714707.1:0-810 GCF_011630105.1 Anneissia japonica
ACGTCCGCGTACTCGAGGTCGGTCGGCGGGTCGCGGACGCGAGTGTGTACTCCAGCTTTCAGAAATTTTTCTAAGTCCAGATTTTCGAAAATTTTTCTAAGTCCAGCTTTTTCGAAAATTTTTCTAAGTCCAGATTTTCGAAAATTTTTCTAAGTCCAGCTTTTTCGAAAATTTTTCTAAGTCCAGCTTTTTCGAAAATTTTTCTAAGTCCAGATTTTCGCAAATTTTTCTAAGTCCAGATTTTCGAAAATTTTTTTAAGTCCAGCTTTTCGAAATTTTTTCTATGCCCAGCTTTCAGAAATTTTTCTAAGTCCAGATTTTCAAAAATTTTCTAAGTCCAGATTTTCAAAAATTTTCTAAGTCCAGATTTTCGAAAATTTATACAAGTCCAGCGAGGCCGACCCGCCGTCCACGTACTCGAGGTTGGTCGGTGGGTGGCGGACGAGAGTGTGTACTCGACATCCGTTCGTGTACTCCACGTCCGTCTACTCGACGTCCGCGTATTCGAGATCGGTCTGCGGGTCGCGGACGCGAGTGTATACTCGACATCCGTCCGTGTACTCCAAGTACGCCTACACGACGCCCGCGTACTCGAGGTCGGTGAGCGAGTCGCGGACACAAATTATTTCCAGTTTCAGAAAATTTTGTAAAAATTTAAAATAGAGACTCGTCTTGTCTGCCTTATCGGCGTACGCGACGACGGTAGTCGAGTGGAGGACACGTCTGTCTTCTCGACGTCCGCGTACTCGACGTCGGTCGGCAGAACGCGGACGCGAGTGTGTACTCGAAGTCCTTCCGTGTACTCGACGT
>NW_022714708.1:0-1612 GCF_011630105.1 Anneissia japonica
GCCAAAATCCACTGTTAGCATCAAGAGTGGTAAGATATTTAGCATTATTTAACTTGCTTATTAATTCATATCAAGTTCCGTCTTAAGTTTGCCTTCCATCATGAACGGTATTTTTCTTGGCGATTCAGATTCAAATGAACAGCAGATTTACAACCAATTATGTCTTGGCCTTTCTCCACAACAACAAAATCTACTTTATAACAATGCCTTCTATGTGTAATTTTCAAAGTACACTTACCCTTCACTGGAATGTTTTCCCTGCTGTATGTAGATAATTTTATTTTATTTTGCTGTCTCTAATCCTTAGATTACATTTGAAACTCATTAAAGTAGCATGCGAGATTATGTCTGCTTGTGCACCATTGTCAATCTTTAATTTTAAAGATTTTTATTTACCTTTACTTTCACATACCAATCATCATCATTTTCTTTGTCGTCTGGCTCTGTGTTATTTTCTACTAAAGATATGAACAGTTTCTCTGTCAGTGTTTCATTTTTGCTAGCTCCATCGCTATTAGGCCTATGCATTGCCACTGTGTTCACCGTTTCGGTTTTGCAACGTTTTGAATAATGATTCATTTTGTTGCATTTGTGACAAGTTTTTAATATGCAGGACAATGCTTGGGATTTTGTGTTAATCCATATCTCCTACATGATTTACCATTATGCTTTCTACTAGTACTAGCAGCTGAACTTGTAGTGTTATTGTATCTAGGTCAAGTTTTCTTCTTTATTTAAATTTTATGAACTAGTGCCCCTGGATCACTTTCTGAGTCGTCCCCTTTAACTTTTGCCAACAGAGACTTACTTGATTCAGCAGCTCTACATGTGTCAATTGCTAGTTTGAGATCTAGATCCTTGACCCTTAACATCTGCTCACACAGCACGTAGCTTTGCACTCCAAATACTAGCGCGTCTCTGATCAAACTTTCAGATAAATTCTCAAACTCACAGTCTTTAGCGAGTGTTTTTAGAGCAGTGACATAATGATTAATTGTTTCTCCATCTTTTTGTTGTCTTTTAAAAAACTGATATCTATTGAAAGCTTGCGAGGTGTAACAGTGTTCCTTGAACTTTTCTTCCACTTTCTTGAGCTTATTGCCTTCTCCGGACTGATCCCACGTAAACATGTTGTATACCCTGAGCCCATCATCACCTATCAGGGTGAGAAATGATTTTTTGTCCTTCCCTGTCGCCTTCATATACAGCTTAAATCTTAGGATAAACCATCTGTAGTTTTCCGCTGGGTTTCCTTCAAGAGATAAGGCCTTTGGTGGATCTATTTTGTCCATCTTGGCTCCAATTTATCCCTTTTCTGACACCATGTGAAATGAGTACATTAATCGACACCCATTTCGTGTAACGAACTGTTTAATTCAAAACCACCTTAGATGACGCTAATACTTCACCGACAATGCCTACTTCGATAGTTTGATATTCATTGCTGTAACGTTTTGAATAAAATATACTTAATGCATAATTTTTCAGCGTGGCGCTAACATTTTAAGCATGGTGCAATCTTCGCTTATTTTGCCTAAGCGTGGTGGTCATTCGGTTTTTTTTTTTCGCCCAAGCATGGCAGTCCCACCACACTTAAGTATAGCTGGCAAGA
>NW_022714709.1:0-626 GCF_011630105.1 Anneissia japonica
TTCCCTGGCGATCTCTCTGGAAATTACGGCAGCTGTTGTAAGGCGATCCATTCTCTTTCGCTCGCTTATAGTCCATGGAGAAAACTTCTCGAAAATCTTTGGCAAGAGCTCTCCAGACATCATTGGTTTGCGTGCGAGTGTGTGCGTGAGTGCTCTTCTAAAAGATTGTGCTGATCTTCGCGTGCGTATCAGTTTATATTGTTCGTGTTGGGAGCACCCGATGACGTTAAGCTGTGCAGAGAGAAGTTACCGATGACGTAGGATTTTGGAGAGCCTATCGTTGATTTTACAGTCCATGGAAATTACTTTACACGCAACTTTTGCATAAAGTTCAATGAACGTCCTACTCGTCAATTTCCCTTTGAATATCCATTTTTATATACGACAGAATTAAAATAAATTTCATGGAAGTTGTTTCGTAGAATCTCGTATAAATCGCTTTCCGTCTTACAACGCAAGTTTGTAACGTTTTTAATGAATTTCAGCAGCTTTGTCTTTAGGTTGGGTGATGGTCTCGATAGTAGATAATATTCATCCTCAACGTTCTCAACCGTTTTACATGCTCGCCAACACAGTTGTTCACTTATGACGATACCGTTTATAAGGCGCCTTGTATCGTCCCAATC
>NW_022714710.1:0-1648 GCF_011630105.1 Anneissia japonica
CACGTGACCTCTAGTACCACACTGCCGAAAAGAAGGTTATTTATTGTTTTGAGCAAAGCGATTTCGAATAAAACGTGTTTCAAAATTGTTTGAGTGAAAGTAACTATGAAAATAATTATTTAAACAACCCAAACCATTGCTTGATTGTCATAGAAAATGTAGTAGGAATCACAGTACAGCACTGTATAGTGAGTAAAATTACAAATACTAGCCCTTCAACAAAGGCTAGGCTAATTAACTGGGCTAGGAGCATGTGCCCAAGCTAGACAGACGGCGCCTGATTTTCGCTGCGGTTCGCGATCTGAACTTTTTGGGAGTAGGTTAACGACCGGTGTATAGGCCGCACCCCAAACTTCGAGGGGAAAATCGCGTATAAAATTTGTGGCTTATTCACCGGAAAATATGGTTTATGGAGCCAAAACTTGTTTTGTATGAGGCTGGGCAGAAGGCCTTAAAAATAGCTTTAGGATGGGTGCAAGACGTCAAGAATGGGCTCTGCCCTGCATAACGACATCCCTGCACTTCTCAGAACCCCTTACCCCCCCCCCTTCATAAATTTTTGTATCCGCCTCGGATTATTTTGACTGAAAATGAAAATACTGTATTACGTTACACGATCATTATTCAAAAAGATAAAATAAGTTATTGCAATTCACAAATGTACATTGATTTTTTACGTACGAAGGAACGTACGCACCCGCAGGGTTCTGGTTTATTTTGTAGTTATTTTTTTGTTACAATGTGTATATATCTGCTTTTAAATTTTGTAGTTAAGAACTGAACCACTTTGGATACCAGTACTATGTGTTGAAAGTGTATATTCAGTATAAAGAAAGAATAAATAAATAAAATAAAAATAAATCCTAACAAATATTTGTTGACTTTTATAATTCAAGTAATTTATCTTTCTAGATGGACCTGTATTTATTACATACTCAGCCGCTTCCAGCAAGTTTATTCAAAATATACATAAGGCTTTACAAATGGCAGGGTACAGCGTGTTATCTGATGTCAAACGCTCAGTTTTAGAACAACCAGAATCCAAAACCACAGAAGTTGAATTCAAAACAATGCTAACAAAAGGAGTCGAAAATGTAAGTTCAACAATGTATTCTGTTTTTTATTGATTGAAAATAAAAATGCTCATTGCAGTGACTATGCTAACATCAAGGCGTAAACTTAATTTAGAGGACATGCTTAATTAAATCTTAACAAATCTGGTCACCAAGATGATATCGCAGTAAAACTTATTAAGCTGTTTTCTTTCGAGATATTGCAGCCTTTATGCTCAATTTTTAATACCTGCTTAAAGGAAGATTGTTTCCATCTGCGTGGAAGACCGCATCGATTATTTCTGTACACAAAGTTAGAAAACCAACGATGGGCTCTCAGTTGTGACATATTTCGCTAACTAAAATATTAGGCAGAGTGTTTAAATCATTCCTTGCCGGATGACTTTTAGGGCAAATTTTTACCGTCTTAGACCGTTGACAGTATGGTAATGTGAAGAAAACCAGCACAACACATTACCTAGAGATACTGTATGTTGAATATGGTTGTATCTAACCTTGACACATCAGGGACTTATGCTACATTATGTACTGTTGATTTTTCCAATGATCAGTAGTTTTTTAATTAATCGTACCCA
>NW_022714711.1:0-1416 GCF_011630105.1 Anneissia japonica
TATGACATTAGATTAAAGTTAAAAAGTTCAGCAAAATAGTGATTCCGCTACCATGAAATTGCCCAGTTGACAAGCCTAGCCTGACGTTGGATGTGTTGCCACAAATCACACCATACAGAATAGCACTCTGCATTTGGCTGCAACTTAATTTATTTCCACAGACATTTAAATAATATCAGTACTACTGTAGTAAATACATGAATAAGCCAATTAAAATTTCTCATCTGGGTTTAGAAACTTTTAAAGAGTTTGCAAAGTGACCCCGGCAAGATGAAAATAATCGGGAAGATTTTAGCTTAATCAAATTTGACAGACGTACATTAGCGAATGTAGAAACAGACGTTTTAACACAGCTTAAAACGTGCCCATGTTACATAGCACATAAAATGAGGGAATTGTATCACTTTGGTTTGGAAACTGAATGCACAGATCAAACAACTTTTATAAGGAGATAGTTTTAAAATGTTACTGATGTTTAAGTGAAACTCTGGTAAATGCAATTGTACAGTATTGTACAATCATATAGTAAAACTGGTTCTGAATTTTAGAAACAATAAGATCCCTATCTATACACAACAAAATTGCTGCCACATTCGTACAATAATACTACCATACAAACTTAAGAACTGACTAATCAGAATAAGTGTCGTTCCATTTGTTTGCATATGTTTTAACACCTGTCATTTTGTGGGACGTTAGAAACAATATCAAAGGAGGTAAGGTTTATTATGTGTATTCAAAAGTTCTGGTGTGTGACCACAGGATACTGCAAGGTTATAATTTACAACCTAACCTAATCATGATACTTTGCATAAAATTTGTATTACGTTAAATACTTTTTTTAAAAGATTAACTTATGAAGCTGATGATATGCAACCTTCAATAAACCAAATCCCAGAAGGAGCAGTAGACACAAAAACAAGGGGTGTAACTTTACCTGTAAAATACTTAAGGGAACTACAGGTACAAAACTATTAATTAAAATGCAAGCCTAGTTTACTATTTATGAATGCCTGAATTTTACTCCAATTCAGCCCTTTGGGTTGCTATTGTACTTATTGTGGTTTTGAAATAAAGAATAAATATATATTATATGTATACTCACTATCCTGCAAGAAATATAAGTAAGTTTTTGTCAAAATGGGACAAAAAATACATATTTCCTGTTAAAAACACTACAGTTAAGTACTTTTATAAATCTTTCATTATATCTTTAGCAGTTGACAACTTGCCTAAAGCTGTAGTTTTGGAAAAAAACATTGTGTTGCCATGGACACAGATGACAGACAATTGCTCACCACATAGAAGAAATGGTAATTGGGAGGTGAATAGAGTGGGAGGTATGTTCAAAAATATGTCAACTTGACTCTATTCTTATTGTCATTGCCTTTACCACTATATTTATTAATGAAACAA
>NW_022714712.1:0-599 GCF_011630105.1 Anneissia japonica
CATATTTTTGGTGCTTCACTTAGTTATTGTTGTAAATACAGTAAATTCAAGACTACTGGTGTTATGAAATAAATATTTTGAAACAATTTATCATCCTTGTACATTGCAAATAATTTATTACAAGTGTATTTTCTCACAGTTAATATAAAATTGTTTTACTGTACACAGATTAAAGCAGTCAGGTATTATAATATATATCACTGTATTTTACACACTCTATTTATTATCAAAATATTATATATATGGATTTATAGTTACTATAGTTTATACCAATGTAAAGAATAGGGAAGAACAAGTTACATTTATTTACTGTACACAAAATTCTAATTCATACTGTATTAGCTTAAAATTTTAAAATATGAGACGAGAGTGGGAAAGATACAAAAACATTGTACTGTACTTAACGACAAAATGTTCTTGAAATCAACTTTGCTGGCCTATCCGCATCAATAGCAACAATTTCAATTACAGACAAGGTCTGGAAGGTTACACACAATTGACTGGTCCAGATATACAAAAGCTCTAGGCCTGTGCTGACAAAATTTCCTTTCATGAGTGATGAGATTGTCAAAAAAACAGAGCACATTTGTCACATGAAT
>NW_022714712.1:606-914 GCF_011630105.1 Anneissia japonica
GAATGAATCTATTTACATAAGATCTGTTGCATTAATGAGGATGGACTTATCAGGTATCTTCCATAACAATTTATAAATAATTCTTCCAACACAAAGTTTATTTCATCATCTATAGCATCAAAAAATCCAGGGCAGTCTTCACAGCTTCTGGGAACTTGTCCCTAATCGCCCACACAGTGCAAGATGGGATGACCCTTCTGTCAGATTTCTTTAGCCTGTTAAACACCTACCAAATCCATTACCAAAGCCATTGATATCCAACATGTCGGCATTTCCTGTAAGAAGAGAAGTACAATAAAAAGTTTGAA
>NW_022714713.1:0-684 GCF_011630105.1 Anneissia japonica
CTGAAAGCACATAAGTTGTAAATATGATTTTATAGATCATAATGGCTGATCGGACATTGTGACGCCATCATATTGCCATTTGAAATTACAAAAAATATTGAATTTTTATTTATGACGTTATTACTTTTAATACTCGTTTGAACGTACTCGCTTATCTTTATTGATTGTCTCCCACCTGCGAGTATGTTATAGCTAAATCAATTCTCTTTCGGGCGTGTCCTTATATTTTTTTTTGGTGACGTCATCATGGTCAAAAAGAATGCTTTTTTTGGAGCCTTCTCATCTTTCTTTCTTAAAAGATTGAAACACATTGAAAATCGAGGGCGGCAGACTGTATTTCGACACTATCAGACCGATAGTTCGTATACTGTAAAGGAAAAATTCGTGTGGCATTACCAACCAACAGGGGGTTTTAAATTAAACTTGACAAGGTTTAAATTCATGTGCCATTACCGTCGTCAGGCACGTCGTATAAGTTAAAATTTTTAAATTGTTAATATCACTTTTCAGATAATATAAAGCACGTTTCAGGTCATTTTGAATATTCAGAAACACTTTTACGCGCCGTACGCTCATTTCCACGCCCGCAGCACGTACTGAAACTGGAAATTACGTTTTAGTTACATGTGTTGGGTTTGTGACACTGTATTAATACTACGGTGCGCACGGACGTTAAGACGTATG
>NW_022714714.1:0-707 GCF_011630105.1 Anneissia japonica
GGGGGGTAGGGGGAAAACTGCCCCTCCCCTGACGGTTTTTACTGGGCTGACCAAGCTGTCGTATCGAACTGTAAGAGAAAAGAAAGAGGGGAGAGGGAGGAATAGAGAAAGAAGAAAAAAAGAAAAGGAAAGAAAAAGAGAAGAGAAAAAGAAAGAAGAATAAAAAGGAAGATATCATAATGACCAGACTCACAACACCCTGCAACCCCTTCTCCACTTCAAAAACTGTCATACCTCCTTTGATCTATGCCGCCCGATGGCGTAACCACTGGGGGACAAGGGGAAAATATCGATCTTTAAAAAAATCTTCCCCATCCCTTTATAAATGCCCTTTCATCCCATGAAAGTGCCTAAAAACCTCAAATTTCGCGAGCATTTTTTGTTAACATGGCCCAATTCCCTCTAAAAATTGCACATTTTAGGGAGTTTTGATCAATTTCAACGAAATTAGAATTAAAAACACCGGGAGACAAGGGGAAAATATCCATCTTTGGAAAATCTTTCCCCATCCCTTGACAAATGCATCCTCTGAAAGTGCCTAAAATTAAGATGTGTATAGATGGTGAAAGAATATGTTTGTAATAAATAAAACCATGATGAAAATGCTTATATTTAGTTTCAAACACACGTGTGTGGCCAATTTTATAAATAAGATAAGCCCTATGTCGTATTGTTTTCTATATGGGGAGTGGGGTGGGGTAGGGTGG
>NW_022714715.1:0-543 GCF_011630105.1 Anneissia japonica
GTAATCTCGAATGCTATGTTTTGTGATGTTAATATAAAAGCTGACTGTTTTCTTAGTTGATTCTCTTTATCTCTCTCACCGTATGTCTATCTGTATTTTCAGATTTCCTGTCTCTAGAAGGAATAGATTTCTACACCAACAAAGCAAAGACAAAGCATTAACTTGGGATAATTGGATCATCTACCTTAAGCTAAACCATGGAGCATCCGTTGCTATTACTCAACTTGGATTTAGCGTTAACTGAAACGAGTGCTTGGTATGAAAGACAAACATTCAGTTACATACACAAGATACAGGACAGAACATGGACAGACTAACAGCAGTCTAGTGTTTAACATACGTCATTAGCAATAAGATGACCCGTTGCAGTTATTTATTCACATAAATGTGAAAGTTAATCACTGTTTGCGAGAGTTTATTACATTGACAGGCATTGTAAGATGGTAATTGTATATCTGTATAGGCCCATATATATATATATATATATATATATATATATATATATATATATATAAATTAAAAGGCAAAATACTGGAAAACAAC
>NW_022714716.1:0-744 GCF_011630105.1 Anneissia japonica
ACGTCACGGAAGGTTGTCGAAGTCAGCTGGAACGACTCAAACGATGCGCCGAAGAGTTTGGGGCTTGCGTCCTGTACGAGGACACGGACTCCCTGTTCGTCGGAGGCGTCGACGAGGCCGGTGACAGGAGCGAGTTGGAAAGCCGGTTTGCAGACGTGATCGGACGCGATGGCTGGCAGCGCTTCTCGTACAGAGGAACGGTTTCCAGGATTCTGTTTACCGAGAAAAAGAAACGCTACGCATGTTTGCAAGAAGACGGCACGGTGACCACGACCGGCATGTTCACCGCGAGGGCGGACGTCGAACCCATGTTGGTCGAGCTGGAAAAGACGATGGTGGAGACTGCTCTTCGGCAACGCGACCGGCGTGTAGCCGTGGATCTCTGCATCGACGCGTTCGAACGCTGCGTACGCAAGCTGCAGGATACGGGAGAGGTGGATACTGCGCAGGTACGCCGCCTGTCCACATCGGAAACGTCCGGCGGAAGATTCCGAAAGGCTTGCTCGGCCTTCGGCATTTATCGAACGGTACCGTACTACGCCGTACTACGTGAGGAACGGAGGCGCGGCGCATCATCCATTGGCCGCCGCGTGCTCTTTACCGACGGTCGACTCGACCGATCTGGTCAGGGGACTGGAAAAGCGATGCATCGCAGGATCCATCGTAAATCTTCTCGTGTAACTGAACGGCGGTCACGGTCGACAACGACTCGCGAACCTGAGGGAAACGATCTGGAAGATTCCA
>NW_022714718.1:0-1405 GCF_011630105.1 Anneissia japonica
AAAAGCTTAATTGAAAATGAATTACTAAATAACAGAGAACAAATTAGCTCAGTTTTACAATGGGATCTTATAAAATCCAAAATAAAGGAATTTTCAGTTTTATACGGTAAAACAAAAAACAAAAAATATAACATAAAAAAAGAAAAATTACAAAATGAAATAAATATATTAAATCAAAACAGTATTAACGGTAATACCGATGACGATACAGAAACCAATATTCAGAACAAAAAAAATGAACTTGAAGCTCTATACGATATAGCGGCAAAAGGTGCACAGATTAGATCAAGAGCTAAATGGATCGAAGACGGAGAACGCAACACAAAATTTTTTCTCGGTCTAGAAAAAAATAATAGTAAAAAGAAACAAATAAAAAGCTTGCTTTCCACTAATGGACATATAATAACAGACCCAACTAAGATTCTTTGTGAACAGGTCAAACACTTTAAGAACCTCTATGCAAATAAGGTAAACTGTTCGCAACAAATCAGCGCTTACTTAGCTAAAACAGAAGTGAACGTACTTTCTAAAAACGAACAAGAATTCTGTGAAGGGGAAGTTACCAGGGAGGAATGTAAAGAGGAACTTTTTAAAATGAAAAAGAATAAGTCGCCTGGCTCTGATGGCCTAAGTGTTGAATTTTACACTTTTTTTTTGGAACCAAATTGAAACAGTGGTCTGTAAAGCAATTAACGAAAGCTTTAATTTAAATGAGTTATCTTGTTCACAAAGACGTGGTGTTATTACCATGCTTTTTAAAGGGGGTGATAGGCAAAATTCAGATAACTGGCGACCCATCACACTGTTGAATATTGATTACAAAATTCTTGCTCATGTTTTAAGTAATCGACTACGTGTAGTTATAAAATCACTTGTTAATTCTGACCAAAAAGGATACATAAAAGGGCGTTTCGCTGGAGAAAACGTACGCCTAATAGAAGACTTACTCTATTACACTGAAAAATACGATATAGAAGGAGCTATGGTAATTTTAGATTTTAAAAAGGCATTTGATTCAATTAGTAGAGATTTTATGTTTGCGGTATTAAACAAATTTAATTTTGGTAAAACGTTCTGCAAGTGGGTTGAATTGCTATACACAAAAGTTGAATGTGTTACTACTGAATAACGGATGGGTCTCCGAAAATTTTGATATGAAAAGAGGAATACGACAAGGCTGTCCGTTATCAGCACTTTTGTTCATACTTGTTGTTGAAATTATGGCATGTAACATAAGGAATACCAATATTTTTAAAGGAATTAAGTTACCAAACATAATTGAGCAAAACTATATAGAGGCAAAAATTAGTCAATTAGCTGACGACACTGTATTGTATGTTGGCGATGAACAAAGTCTACGTACCTCCATCAACATTATAGAATCATTTTGCAAAATATCTGGAAT
>NW_022714719.1:0-911 GCF_011630105.1 Anneissia japonica
CAACCCGTCTTGTATTTTTTACGAGGAGTACCGAGGAGTTTTGTACGAGAAGAATTGTTGGTCGTCCCCATCGACACGCAATTACCGCCCAAATGAAAATGGATTAAGGGGAAAACACGTAATAAAATGACGCAAAATACTTGTCGTTGGATCAGGATGGGTTCTACCGAAACGTGTGGAAAAGCGGCGTTGAAGCATCAAGACTCGCTGTCCGAGCATCTACACGGATATTGCCGCGGTCACAAGTTTAGAATTGTGCGGGGAGGGGGTACGGTTTCGTGCGAAAGATGCGGCAGGGGTTGCAAGACTATACTGCACAATATCTGCTATAGATGCGGCGGACAAGTTGTGAGCAACGCGATACTCTTGCGGCGTCAATCACCCAGTCAACGTCCCGAGGGTGAAGACGGTTGCCGTTATCTCAAGATGGGTTCGACCGAACTATGTGGCAAGATTATCCATCGGGATCAAGACTCGCTGCCCGATCACCTCAAGGGGTACTGCGCCTACCACAAGTATAGGATAAAGCACGGCAGCAAGATATCCCCGTGTTTCGTGTGCGGCGTGGGATGCAAGGCTACGACCGACGGCGTGTGTAAAAAGTGTGCGGCTCGGTAAATTGTAAATACGTTTGTTTTTACAATCTGACGTACGCCCTCTATCGACGTATTTTTGAATTCTGACTTAAGGGGTTAGGCTATTAGCTAAAATGACTCATTACAACCATAGAGAACGTAATAGATACGACCGCCGAGACGGTTACGACCATAGAGAACGTAATAGATACGACCGCCGAGATGGTTACGACCGCCGAGACGGTTACGACCGCCGAGACGGTTACGAGGACCGCGAGCAGAGAAGACGCGAGGAACGCGAGCAGAGGAGGCACGAGGAACGCGAGCAGAGAAGAC
>NW_022714720.1:0-820 GCF_011630105.1 Anneissia japonica
ACATGTTTTAATTAAAATCAGCTTTATACCCATGGAGTAATAAGCACTGCAAGCTTTAATAATACAGTACCTTCATCTTGGATTGGAAAACATTAGGCATTTCTTGAAAGCAATGATTGCTATATTTTTTATATATTTAATTGTAATATTCCTATAATAAAACCAAGTAAAATATACATATACTTTGATACCTTTGTTCAAGTTTTTTGCTGTAGCCCCGATTCTGTTAAACCATGAAGAAATAATTACGTAATCAAATGAGATATCTACTGTAGGTAGTCAGTAGCAGCAACATAAAAAACATTAAAAATGACAAATAAAAATTGCCTTCATCAATCCAAATATCAAGAAGCTTAAAAAATGTAAATGCAAAAATATATATGTATTAATATTAAACTATAAAAAACCTAAAATCTAACCAAGGAAAAGATATTTTGAAAAATACATATACAGTATTATCACACTATTAAATTCTGACAATTGTTCGGGCCTTTACTTCACTCTGGCATTTTTAAATTGTTTTCTAGCCTTAAGTCAAGCACATCATGTGCCCGACAGGCGTCAACCAATGCGATTCTATGGAGAACGCAATGCCATGACATGCGCGTGCCACCGAAAACCATCGCTCACAGGGAATGGAGTTGGATTCATCGATCAACGGTTGTACATGAATTGTACAACACAGTGTATCACCCACTTTAGGAAACTAAAGCAATCTATAAAGGGGCTCCTGAGCAGTTATCAAAGGCCCCTATGCTCTAATATCATTCACCTATTGCTACCATGAAGTCATCCACTTTTTCCATTATTATCAAGAGTA
>NW_022714721.1:0-2142 GCF_011630105.1 Anneissia japonica
GAACGTGGCATGCTTGTCATGTTGATTTAATATGTTGTTTTATTTCAAAATAAAGTGGAATGAAATGATGGTTCTTTATTTGTTGGTGTTTTCGTTCACTCGTCTAAAAATTAACACGAGATACTGCATGGCGAACGAAATATAAAAAAAAAAACAACAAAAAACTGTATTCAATATCGTCTTTACAAATTAAATATAGCCTATATTAAGACTCAATTCTAATAAAACTGAGTTAAGGTTAAGGCTATTTTACAAGCATTATAATCATATTTACTTGCGTTAATGATTATAGAAAGTAATGTATAGGGTAATTTAAATATACATGAACCAACCCCCCCCCCCTCCATTATAGCCTATTTAATATTTTGCCTAATGTATATAAATGTGTTTATACTTATATAGGCCCATTAAACAAATTGCTATTTCATTCGTTTACACACCCTGAGAGAAGCCAATATAAAAGTGGCTTCACCTTTGTACGCAGTTATGTAGGTTCACTGTGTGGTACTGTTGCGGAACTGGTACCAACAATTGGGGATTAAATAATTGTATTCTATTATTCATAAAGAATATTGTTCAGTCGTCCAATCTGCTTCTTGAGAAAGGGTGAATTATTTGAAGCATTCACGCGTTAAAAGTATATTCTCCGTCATGCACCACATTATCAGTGCGGTGTACAATTTCACGTAAACACCTTAAACTTTTGTTGTTTGCTGAAATATGCCTGCATGAGCACGTTAAATAACGTAGTACTGTACATTCTTCGGAAAAGAGTAGGGAATTGTCTCCTGTGCACTGCCCAATTCGACACCAGAAGAACCCACTGGGATAGTCACACGAAATAATCCAATGCAATATTTTATATGAAAATATTCTTTATTTTATTTAAAGGGGGATCAGGTAAGCTTGACATCTGGGGGTGATGAGAATCCGAACCGTGGTAATTGGTCCAATAAGTGCGATTTCATCTTGTCTTGTCTTGGTTATGCTGTCGGTCTGGGAAATGTCTGGAGGTTTCCGTACTTGGCTTATTCCAACGGTGGTGGTAAGTGAGAATACAATCCAGCGTTTTCAGCTATTATTTCCAAGTTCAACACCAATATCCGTAGATGGAGCTCTCATGAGTGACCTGCTATATAGGAACTCTATGACCTACTAGCTACCAGCTTCTATTATCGCGCTTATTCGAGAAGGGCGCAGTACAAACTTCATTATAATATAACTTTAGGCCTATATTATAAATAATTTACAGTAACTTTGCGTATAATTTATGTACAAAATGACCTACAGGCAATATCACACCGAATAATGTGAGCTCACAATGTGTTATTCCTAACTGACGTCAGGTCACCACGATCAGAGTGCTCATTTATAAAACCAATGCCTTTTAATATTTTATTCAATTTGTTTGTCTATTCTCTACAATATGTTACGAATTTAATCGTTTCTTTTAAACAAATAATAGCTATATATTTTCAAGAGGAATGAATATACTGATTTATTGAAACAAGAATCTTATACCTGCGACTTCGGATTTTTATAGTCTTTTTATAATTAGGCCTAGGCCTATAGTTAAAGTTTGACTTTTAAGGTGAATATCATCATTCACTAATTTTTGTTACCAGGTGCTTTTCTTGTACCCTACGCCATTATGTTATTTTTCGCCGGAATGCCGATCTTCTTCTTTGAGGTATGCCTTGGTCAATACAGTAGTCAAGGTCCAATCTCAGTCTGGAGAGCATCGCCTATGTTTAGAGGTATGTCTTTTTTAAAACAAATATCTATTAATGTTTATTGTTACATAGTAGCATATAATATAAATCAAGATATTATTTATTTATAGGACAACATTCGTTGAGAGCTATGCTACACGATGTATTATGTCCTTTTATTCGAATACTGTGTTTACCTTTCTTTGAGGATTTATATATAATTTAACAGTGTTAACGGCTATCTTGATTTATATTATATGCTACTATTTGTTTCCAGCCGTACTTATTATGTAATAGTGTGTATCTGATTCGCAAGTTCGAATCCCGTCAGAGGCATTTTATTACACAATTTATTTATTTATGGGACAACATTCGTTGATGTATTATAGGTATGTCCTTTATTCAAACTTTATTCAAACACTGTGTTTAA
>NW_022714722.1:0-813 GCF_011630105.1 Anneissia japonica
GGTACTTTATTTTTGAATAAGATGCTTCACTTGGCCTCGTTTTGGCTATAATAGTTTAATAACTTTTTATTACCATTACTCATTATCATTAATGAAATAATAGTCAGTCAGAGGGCTTATTAATATGTAATAATATGTATACTAAGCCTGAAGGTGGCGCTTTACTACGACGGCCATCTTGGATGGTACACATACATAACTCTGCATTGCTGCGCCATCTTGTCAGCACTCTAGTTGTTTAATAGCTCTATGGAAAAAGTAATAAGTTTTGGAAGAGGGCGTCCTATCTGTTGCCATGGATCTGAGATGGTTCCTGGTCGCGATTTTTTTTTCCGTACGAAACATTTGCATGAAACTTCACTCGGGCCATCTCGGATTCACTCGAGTGAGTACGATACGAGGAACAAGAGCAGACACTTCGCAATGTCGTGACGCTCGAGTTTTACTAATATTGCTCTTTCTATGTTTACCTACGTTAGGCCTATGAAATCTCACGGACTTATGTGATGTACGTGTGTAACTAACTGTGACCTTCTTGGATGTTATTAAATGTTAGTATATTATCTACAACAACAACAGCTAGTACCTCCTCTTATAAAGTGTAGATAGGTACAGTAATACCAAAGGCTAGAGAGAAAGAGGCCTAAGTCTGAGGTCTTACCTAGGCCCCTCCTTAAACTAGGCCTAGGGTCATAGGCTGACACCAACATACTGACATTGACTGAAATTTTGGGGAAAAAAATAGGACAAATTGAACTTTCATGAAATGAAAAATAGAGCGCATAAGAGAAATATTATTAAATAAATAATATA
>NW_022714723.1:0-7832 GCF_011630105.1 Anneissia japonica
ATGGACAGGGCAAGAATCATTGAGAAGGTGGAAGTACAGGAACGACAGTGCCATTGCAAATGCAAACTTTTTAATAGATGTCGATGCATTGAACAATTTTCACAGATTGGAATCGATGAATTAAGGTTAGTTGTAATTTAAGGCAATGTTTAGAAATCAGTTTAATTTTGAATTTTAAAAATGATTTTTTTTAAAATCACTGATGCCTCATTGTGAATGCTATTTTTTGATTTTAAGAAATACATCTTTTAACTGCTTATTGTCTAAAGTAATTCTTGCTTTTATTTTAGTTGAAGGCTTGATAAGTATTCACCATATGAGAAAGATCTTATAATACTTGGTGTGATTTTGCAAAGCATTTGCATGTCTTGAGTATGTAGAATCTAAGAAGAAGCGTCGCACTAAATGACAATGCACACAAATGAAGATGTTTATGTATGAAGGGAAGCAAATTTGCCTATACACTTTCTTATTTTTATTTGGAATCTGGAAAGATCGTTGTGCTTTGAAGAGCCATAATGAGAAGAATGGATTAGTCCAAAGACACAAGAAATCAGGTAAGCCTGCACACATGACATAATTTACATAATTAAATTTATTGAATTCTTACAAATACATTTAAATAAAATGTACTTAATATTAATAATTGTAGTAAATGCTTTATATTTGACCATTAATTCATTTTGGGTAGAAGACGTGAGAAGCGATCCTTTAGTCTTGAGGTTATCAGGAATGTGGTGAACTTGTTAAATTATGCCGAGATTCACTCCTGGAGTCAAGAACTTCGATGGAATCAAACATCCTCCTGCACATTGTTCCAAGGCAAAGGTATACATGGACTCTTTCGGAGAAGGTGAGTAGTGTGTCTGTTTAACTAGTACATTTAACAATCTGTAGTGCCAACTTCTACCTTATATTGTTTTCTCCAACCCAAAGACCGATCTCTGTCAGACCTGCCAAAAGAGTGCCAATCTTATCAGCTGGCTCTCAGAAGAAGTAAGGAATCAAATTTCAATATTTTATATTTATATTATATAAAGATTTTCTCTTCAGTATAACTATTCATTGTCATCATATCCTTTTCTTTCCAGTTAAAATCAAGTGTTTCAGGTTTTATTATGTATTTTACTTCATAACATAGTACTGTATGTATAAATACATTTTAATTTTCTTTTATTAGGGTACAGCATCTGATGCTGAAAAGACAGAGAAAACACAAGAGTATTTGCACCATCTTTTTCAGGTTGCAGGTGAGAGAATGTTGTACCAATCAAGGTGCAAGGCGGCAAAGGAAACTGCCAAGGCACATGTGTTGGCTGGTTTGCAAAGGAGCGAAGCAAATACGCGTGACACAATTTCCATTACTCAATTGATTACGCCCAACAGGTTCACTACCCGACAAATCTGATGCAGTCAGGCCCAATATTTTTTAAAGCATGCAGAAAGTGTAGCTGACTCTTATACACATCTAGATGTGTATAAGAGACAGGACACTGGATGTTGAACTAGTGAATGTTGAACTAGTGAATGAAGCAGCAAACCAGAACCACAATGATGAAGATGATGGTGATGTTGAAGTTGATGAGGTTCAAGAAGCCATGGACAGGGCAAGAATCATTGAGAAGGTGGAAGTACAGGAACGACAGTGCCATTGCAAATGCAAGCTTTTTAATGGATGTCGATGCATTGAACAATTTTCACAGATTGGAATCGATGAATTAAGGTTAGTTGTAATTTAAGGCAATGTTTAGAAATCAGTTTAATTTTGAATTTTAAAAATGATTTTTTTTAAAATCACTGATGCCTCATTGTGAATGCTATTTTTTGATTTTAAGAAATACATCTTTTAACTGCTTATTGTCTAAAGTAATTCTTGCTTTTATTTTCGTTGAAGGCTTGATAAGTATTCACCATATGAGAAAGATCTTATAATACTTGGTGTGATTTTGCAAAGCATTTGCATGTCTTGAGTATGTAGAATCTAAGAAGAAGCGTCGCACTAAATGACAATGCACACAAATGAAGATGTTTATGTATGAAGGGAAGCAAATTTGCCTATACACTTTCTTATTTTTATTTGGAATCTGGAAAGATCGTTGTGCTTTGAAGAGCCATAATGAGAAGAATGGATTAGTCCAAAGACGCAAGAAATCAGGTAAGCCTGCACACATGACATAATTTACATAATTAAATTTATTGAATTCTTACAAATACATTTAAATAAAATGTACTTAATATTAATAATTGTAGTAAATGCTTTATATTTGACCATTAATTCATTTTGGGTAGAAGACGTGAGAAGCGATCCTTTAGTCTTGAGGTTATCAGGAATGTGGTGAACTTGTTAAATTATGCCGAGATTCACTCCTGGAGTCAAGAACTTCGATGGAATCAAACATCCTCCTACACATTGTTCCAAGGCAAAGGTATACATGGACTCTTTCGGAGAAGGTGAGTAGTGTGTCTGTTTAACTAGTACATTTAACAATCTGTAGTGCCAACTTCTACCTTATATTGTTTTCTCCAAGCCAAAGACCGATCTCTGTCAGACCTGCCAAAAGAGTGCCAATCTTATCAGCTGGCTCTCAGAAGAAGTAAGGAATCAAATTTCAATATTTTATATTTATATTATATAAAGATTTTCTCTTCAGTATAACTATTCATTGTCATCATATCCTTTTCTTTCCAGTTAAAATCAAGTGTTTCAGGTTTTATTATGTATTTTACTTCATAACATAGTACTGTATGTATAAATACATTTTAATTTTCTTTTATTAGGGTACAGCATCTGATGCTGAAAAGACAGAGAAAACACAAGAGTATTGGCACCATCTTTTTCAGGTTGCAGGTGAGAGAATGTTGTACCAATCAAGGTGCAAGGCGGCAAAGGAAACTGCCAAGGCACATGTGTTGGCTGGTTTGCAAAGGAGCGAAGCAAATACGCGTGACACAATTTCCATTACTCAATTGATTACGCCCAACAGGTTCACTACCCGACAAATCTGATGCAGTCAGGCCCAATATTTTTTAAAGCATGCAGAAAGTGTAGTATTTTTGGAGTTAATGTCGAGGGATTTGCTCACAAGTTAACTATTTAAGAGATGAAGGCATAACAACTTGGAAAGGTGCCAATGAAGTAGTTAGCATGATCCATCACTTCTTGGAGAACTATGGGGTGGGAGAGAAACACTTGATCATAAATGCAGACAATTGTTGTAGGTAGAATAAGAACAATTGTATGATTCAATATTTAATGTGGAGGGTCAATCGAGGGTTACATACCTAATTCATGCTTTCCTTTCTTATTGCTGGGCACACCAAGTTTTCTGTTAATTGGTGTTTTGGCCTTTTTAAGCGGGAATTCAGCTGGACATAGGTATCAAGCCGATATTGTTTCCAGCAGTACATTGACTGGTATAAATATACCATGTGTCATAGGTAATGAACTTGGGGATCGTCAAAATAATTTTCAGATGTACCGATCATAGCCATTGTAGATAGAGTTTGGCGGCATGGCGCCATGTTGTTAATAAACAGCGTGCGCGTGTTAAAGCTTTATAACATTTTATAAGACTGATGCTTTCATTATTCTGTTCATGAGGACCATTCAATTATGGGATTTTAATATATCATTGTAAATATCATATATAATCATATTTACCTAACTTTGGAAGTTAATTAATCAAAGTGCTGTATTATTTTGAGAAGATAAAGTGAGGACAATTCTTTATTTTTCAATTATCTTTTTGTTTTGAAAGTCTATCATCTAGGCCTATGCCTAGTCACTAGCAGCCTATCTATCTAGCCTAGAGAGGCCTGGGCTAGTCTAGCCTCTAGTAGGGCAGGCCCCGTCTCTCTATTTTAGGTCCTAATATCTTTGAATCAGCACTGCAGAGGAGAAAGGTTATGTTGTGCAGACAGAGTAGATTGCAATGTGAATCGTCGGCGATAATAGGCCTGTGATATTAATATTATAAACTTTAATTTATGATATAAAATATGCCTATGTAAGTAAAATAGCAGCATTCTACACACTTCTGTTTATTATTAGTAAGTTATTATCATTATTACTGTATTATTATTATTATTATTGTTATTATTATTATTATTATTATTAATTATTCATTAAATTTTTGATTTGTAATTGTAAAGCATTTAAACGTTTTGGTTTAGTGTATGAATTAAAACAATCAATATACAATTATATTTAATTTTTTATCTTTTAAAATCTTCTTAGTTGCACAATTAATTGATTTGTAAAGCACAATTGGGCATGTTTGCATAGCACAGGACTCCTTGGACAAATTTTCGCTTTTATTGGAGTATTCAATTTTTATTTTTAATTATAATTTAAACTAGACTTTTCACTGATACTTCATGTAGTTTCTGGAAATTATTTATAGATAATTTAACAGCAAAGTGCAACATTGCATCTTTTAGAAATATCATTTCTGCTTTTAAAATTCTTCCTTTATTTTTTTTATCATTGTAATTATATTTATAGTATTATAGGCCGATTTAAGTACTACCTTATGGTGTTAGGCCAAAGAAGTACCAAAATCTAGGCCTGCCTAGGCCTAGTAGTAGTAGGGCCTAGCAAGTTGGATTACTGCAAAGTGGGGCAGGCTGCACATGCCTTAATTTAATAGGCCTACGTGGATAGTGAGATTTAAATAAAATAAAGTTTAAATAAATTCCCAAATCCTCCTCCTTTTTGGAATTTAAGGAAATTGATGCATTTTTGTTCCTTTGTTGGATCGATTTCAGCAACCCCAAACCGAACATAACGGTATTTCACATTATATAGCATTTATCATCTATCATGACTGCTAACTTCTATCCTATCGCATTAGTTTGTGGCTTGAAAATGTTTTGTTTAGGTGACAACATGGTTGGTGTAAGTCATGTGATTGCGATCTACCCAATCACACACGTGTATAGCAGAATCCCGTGAAACTGAGTTGGCCGAACTCTCGCTATCTACGGCTCTGGTACCGATGAGATTCTTTTTGGAAGCCCAATTTTAGGAAATTAAATCACATTAAATCCTTCCACCATTTCAAGGTTACTAATGTTAACCCAGGCTCAATGTTTGTGAAGAAATTCACAGACACTGAAGAATATGAAATGAAACTACTTAAGAACAAGTTGCCTGATGCAATACTTTAGGCATTAGTGATGACAGAAAGAAGTACCTCTTCAAAGAAGTTAGGCAATTCTGTAGACAAGGGACAGAGGAACTAGTTTGTCCTGATCCTGAAATCTAGATAAATTGATTAATGTAAAAGGCCAATATTATTTGTTAGTGTCATTTCGATGGTACAGAATAATGTCTCGTTCTTTTTTAAAAAAAAATTTGTATTTAAAATTGCCAATAATAAAATGTTTACCTTGATATCAAATACATATTGTTGAGATAATAAAATACAAGTTGTTGGTTTGATAATTTGTGGAAAACTTATTTTCCAAAGACAGATCTTACAGTACAGGCCCTGTCTCTTATACACATCTTCGATGAATTAAGGTTAGTTGTAATTTAAGGCAATGTTTAGAAATCAGTTTAATTTTGAATTTTAAAAATGATTTTTTTTAAAATCACTGATGCCTCATTGTGAATGCTATTTTTTGATTTTAAGAAATACATCTTTTAACTGCTTATTGTCTAAAGTAATTCTTGCTTTTATTTTAGTTGAAGGCTTGATAAGTATTCACCATATGAGAAAGATCTTATAATACTTGGTGTGATTTTGCAAAGCATTTGCATGTCTTGAGTATGTAGAATCTAAGAACTGTCTCTTATACACATCTAGATGTGTATAAGAGACAGCTGGCGATTGTCTTCTGTCAGTTCCTCGTGTTATGTCGTAGTACATTACAAATCTGGCGATGAGGATGGGATACCATAGAGTAAGTAAAGAACGGAAACCCTGAACCATTTTGTGTTTTCAGCAAAACAGCACATGAAATCTGTGATGAAAAGACGGCAGTGTTTGAAGCTTAGATTATGGTGTTTAACGTTCATGGATGATAATGAAATTTACACCAGATTCAGAACATCATATCAGGATGATATATGCCAAGTTTCAAGACGTTTTCTCAATTAAAAGGCCCCGTTGAAGAACAAGATGTTCATCTTTGCAGCTCCATTTCACAAAAACAATGTTTACAACCTCCTGCCTTACAGGGCTAACTTAAAATCGCTATAAATCATAATATTTTTTTTGTTTTCAACAAACTATGCACCATAATGGAGAATAAAATGACTATAAAAAATAAATTTCTAAAAAATGCGACAAGTTCTAGGTTTTGGCATGCCTGTACACATATATTATGCAAAAGACCATAAAACTTGTATTGTCTAATGTTCTCCTCAGGAGCCAGCAAGATTGCCAAAAAGTAAAATAAATTACCGTTTCTAGGTGACTCTCCAAGTGATGGCTTGTTTTTTGTAAAAACCTATATTAAAAAAGTGAAAATATTCATCGTTTTGAATTATTGTTCTATAAAAAATAAAATATCTGAAATTTTTAAAGCTATTTTTTATATATATTTTTATAACAGATTAGTTTGTCATTTTCCTAATCACTATGAGTTGACTCGTAAGGATCTAATGGTAAAGAACATCAAACGCTATCGGAAGGACCTGGAGAAAGAAGCAAGCCCATTAGCTGAAAAGGATGAAACTGGAAAATATATACACTTAGGTAAAAACAAATCGGGTCTGTCTTGAACTTTATTGTAACATAAATCTTGCCCTCATTCTTATCTAATTAATAATAATAATAATAATCAAATATTTATATCGTGCCAATTAAAAACAATTATCAAAGGTGCCAAGCGAATAATTCAGACTAACAAGCTTTTGAAAATAAGGATGTTTTGAGGTTCTTTTTGAATGAAACTAAATTTGCAGACTGTCTAAAAGAAATGGATAGCTGATCCAAAGATAAGGGTGGGGGCTGAACATAAAAGAAACATTGACCATATGTTTTACATTTATGTTTAACTGGAGGGACTTGCAGAAGGTCATTATAAGTGGAAAAGGGGGCTGAACATAATAGAAACATTGAGCAAATGTTTTACATTTATGTTTAACTGGAGGGACTTGCAGAAGGTCATTATCAGTGGAAAAATATGCTCCCAGCGGGAGCGTGTCACTGCTTTGTATGTGTTTTGCTACCTTTAACTCATCCAACATTTTTGGGGGCTTTGTCACCAGACCAATTTCAAAAGATTTTGCTCTTGTCATCCTGCCTCCCCCCCCCCCCAAATTTTACCTCCCTTGATTGAGATATATGCTTTTTATGTACAATAGTTTTTTGCTGTGTTCTATTTCTATTTCAACATCAAGGTATCTTTATTCAATAAAAAACACAACATACTGGTAACACATTTTCATGGCAGTGTACAGAACTGAAATGAGAAAAATGTTTACAGAATAAGTAATTATAAAAGGAAGTCATTACTTGTATTATTTTTATTATTGTCATTATTATTTTATTATTATTGTATTAATATTATTATTACATTCAAACGTTAGAATTTATAGCATTGTTTGCAGACTTGAATTTCCAACTGCGGCCAGAGCTTTTAACAGCGCCACCTATATTTTAGCAATAAGCTAGTTTAACAAAGAAATCACAAATTCCATCAGAAAATTATCTAGTTTGTCATTTTGTTGTAAAAGATTTTATTCCAGTTACATTCTTACTACCAGCTGACTACAATCTGTTTGTGGAGGAGTTCAGAAAGAACCCATCTAGTACATGGATCATGAAACCGACAGGCAAAGGTGAATTACCTGTTTGTATACCAAACTATACTTTTGTTAT
>NW_022714724.1:0-7046 GCF_011630105.1 Anneissia japonica
AAAATCAGCTCACGGGTCCTGGAAAGGTAGGTCTAGAATTCTTTTTTTTCCCCTTTTTTTTTGTTGCCCAAGGGAGGGGTCAGGACCCATGACCCCCCTCCCCCATATCCGCCAATGTGAATTGCGATAAAATGTAACTCGGTCGGGTACTGGAAACATTCTCTTTCCCATCCTTCTCCTCCTTCTTCCTCCTTCCTTTTCTTGCATTTCCGATCATACAAAAATCTCCAGACATATATTTTTTGCCAAAAAGTAGGGGGGGGGGCCCGGGCCACCCCCCGGCCATGTACAGTAGTAGTGTAAAGTGTGTAAATCACAATGTTCCTAGTTTTACAAAAAATGAATATATTCAATTTTTTTGTTAAAGCTTTTTAAACTGTGGTAGGGTTTTTTTAATCTTGTATAAGAGAAATGTTTTTAAATGTATAGAAAAAGTATGAGATCTGTTTTCATATGCACAAATTAATGTAAAACGTGTAAATTCTCAATGAGGGGGAAAAACAATTAAAAAAAAATATTATAAAATCTAAAAGAAATATCATGTTAATGGTAATGGTAATGGTTGGAGACTTATATAGCGCATAATACATGGTCTCTATGCGCTTGGGACTAGATGTTGCACTTTACAATAACTTTCTCCTCCCCTAAGGGTCACTTCATGTCTTCAGCAGCCAGTAAACCGGCACACTTTCATCTGTCCATGACAGGGACCGAATGAACCAGTACACCGGAAATGTTACAAGGAAAAACATAAAATTTAAAACGATAACGATGTAAAATCAAGATTCACAAATCTACACATTTTCGATAACATTAGTTTATTTCTTGGCTAATACAAGCGTATACTTCATTCACTGAAATCTACCATAAAAAGCAAACTGTAAAAAGGAGATGCAGATCCCATAACAATACCAATGCTCCTAAATAAAATACAACTTTTCACCTGCCTACATAAAACTGCAACAAACCAATAGTATCTGATTCATATCTTGCCAAGTCACTACTACTACAAAGAGTAAATTTGGTATTTTACATATATTTTTATATAACAATGTTTAAATACGTTGACAATAATATATAAACAATGTTCCCTATATTAAGATGTTATTACAATGGCACTTTCAAAGCAAAGATACTGACTTATGGTTCTTACAGTCAAAAGTTCAAATCTTTATTCAGCCAAATTTGTAATTTTTTTTTCGTTTACATCCTTTACCATTTTTTTTTTTAAATCTTAAAAACGTTTTAAGCTTCTAAGCAACATAATTAACGAAGTTTTGAATAAGAGAATGAAAAGAGAGATGAGACGAGAACAAATAAAAATGAAGGGTAAAGATATAAGATATGAGGAGAATAACAAAATCGTAAAAAAAGGAAAGATGAAGAGCAGGGATGAAACAGCGAAGCCTGGGGCCCACCGGAAGAGGTGGTTCCCCACCCATTGTTGGGAGAAAAACAAAAACAAGTCGTCGGGGAGAAGAACGTATTTGTATTTTTACAGGCCTATTAGTAACTCCTAAAATCGATTAAATAAGCATTTGAACCCCTAAATCGTCATAGTTTCCGAGAGATTTTGATCAACTCCCGACCATACCAACGTACACTCTGTTAGAGGGCATCGGATCAGGGGACCACCCCAATGAAGAGGGAAAAATTATAAAAGGGTTCAGAAAAGAAAATTAATAGCAGCATTTTGCTTTATATAGCGCCTTGTAGGAATATGATTTTGGAAAATAAAAGGAGGAATATGCATTAATAAACAACCAGTGTCAGCCAGTTTTAAACAGGCTTAGTTTAAAATATGCGACTTTTACAATGGCAAAATATGAAATACAGTCTGAGTACATAAACACCTACAATATATTGTACAGTACTTGGTACTAAGTAGTAACACAACGGCAAGCGAACTCTATTGTACTTGGTACCTACAGATAACATTACAATAACTCTCTCAGATAGAAAAGATGACCTGTATACAGAATATGAATTAATTATTAGAACTTAACTAATCACCTACAGATACATATTTGGTTAGTATATCTAAATACAGTAATTTCAAACTAAACACTTCAAGTGTATGAAAACTGAACATTTCAACATGAAATCAGTATATTACAAAACTAACTTAATCATATTTTTAATATTTCTGATAAAAACCACAAAAATATACATCAAGTTTTTAATTACAAATGAGGTGAGAAATTTTTGAATGTTTATAACATCGTCCAAAAAAACTGAACAAGTAACAAATCAAATAAATTTATTTTAAATCGTCATCATTATTTATAAATAAAATAAAAAATTAACAATGGCTTTCATGATGTTCACTGTGGTGAGAGTAATCCTTAAGTTTCTGTTCTAGAGTTAACTTACATGCAGGTTACAGGAATGGTATCCAAATGTCTTTTAATTGGAAAGAAAGCCAAAAGAATTTTGAAATATATAAATATTAATTTTGGTAGCAGTATTGTATGGCGAAAAACAGAAACAAATACGTATACAGTATATTTAAACGGTTATTCGTTTTTCAGTTGATATTTTTTCTTCATCTAGCATCCATTTTTTAGCACTACCTCTTTAATTTACATTACCATATCATTAGATTACCATACATAGTAAACACTACCGTACTCGCGTGAATAAGCGCCCCGTCTGAATAAGTGCCCCGTTTGAATAAGCGCCCCTCAGAAAGTGCAAAAAAATATTTTAAGCGCCCGAGCTCTTATTTGTGCGAGTACGATATGTAATTTTATATTTTGGTTATTTTCTTTATGGAAAGAATAACAATTTGATTTGATTGATGTATCTTACTGATACATTACTAGGTGGTATTTCAATTGGTGTATTTTTGTTTGCATTCTGCTATTCACTTCTTATTTTATACTATCATAATTTTACTTTTGTTGAAATTTTGTCATTTTTTGTAGGTCACCCCATGCAGCACTAACTATAATAGAAGTGATGACTGATGAAGTTTATCTATATATTCAAATAAGAATGGTGATCTACCAAGGAAAAGGCTAAAAGTTAGGATCAAACAGAAATTTACAATTATAAAACTAGTTAGAATTCCAATTAATATGCATATATATTGATAATATATCATGTATAATTACCTTGCCTTATATTACTGGGAGTAGTAAACTTGCTTAAAATGTAAACAAAATCAAACAATCACTCAATGTTTCCCCAACTTGATATGTTATAGCATTGAATGCCCAGTACATTCCCAAATGTTTGCTAAAAAAAATTCATTACTATAATACATCAGGTAGGTATTTGTATTATTTCTCCTGACGCAACGGCAAACAAAATTTATTGTACTTGGTACAACAACAAAAAAAATCCAACTAATTACGAGGCCAAAAAAGTTTTGTGTTGTTTAAAGCAAAGTGACAATTGGGAATCAGGGTTTGTTTGTAAGTATTTTTCTTATTATTGGCCTACTTCTAGGGTTCATTGTCAACACCACTCACCCTATAAAATTTTGATGGTACAATAGTAACCACAGGCCTACAATATGGTCTAGTATCAAATTAAAAGTAATTTGGGTTCCTCCTTTGCAAAAACCAAAACAAAAGGTGATCCTGAACATTCAAGACTTTTGGTATTAAGCAACACAAACTTTTTTGGCCTAATGAGGCTATTATATTTAAAAATTCACAAAACTTTTAAAGAAGATGCTGGAATATTCAGTCCATGCCACCATTGACATTCTTGGTCAGAACAAGCTCAGCATACATCAGATGTTCTGAATAAATACAATTTATGAAGATATTTGAAATTAGAAATATAATTAATGAATACAACTATGTCATAATAAAACTATAAAACTATGTACGTACTGTAGCAACAATAATAAAGAATATGCTTTAGGCACTATGAAGCTGCAGATAACTTATAAAGTTGTATAATGCTTTTGCTCACTGATTTTATATTATTTGAGAACTGACTTAGCATACTCAATTACATAATCCCTCATTTTTTAAAATACAAATTTCGTAATTGTTACTTACATAGACGCTCTAAACTAAATTTGCGTGACGTTTCAGGTGAATCGCTCCATCTAAGTTTAGCGACAGGCCATTGATATGCGTAGGTTTAGGACAATTCTGGGCGAGTTCTTTCTATTATTACTACACTTGTATTCGTATAAAATATTATCGAATGGCCCAGGCATGCAAAGAAGTAATTGTGGACCTAGATGAAGGAGACATGAACGTGGATAATAGCTGTATGGTTTAGCCTGCCGCCACCAATTCCAACAATCAGACCTAGGGCTAGAAGTTTTAGAACCAATGAAAACGGAAGAAAAACGGGTATGTTGTCATGAGTTTCTTGTAGACCTACCTTATGCCAAATATAAAATATTGTGTTGGCCACATTCGACCGACCCAAATTTTACAGAATTCAGGGTCAGCATTTAACTTTTTTCTTCCTTGACTGAAACAAACAATATTTTTTATGAGCAAATAAGGCTCAGCCTTAGCCAGGCTAGAGGCCAAGGCCTAGCATATTTTGCTGGATGGTACACGATGTGAATCCAAAATTGTTGTATTATTTGTGTATTTTCTACTTTTTGCACCGCACTTTTAGGCTGTAACGATCAAGAGGAAATAGTCATTAAGAAACTGTAAGGTAGCGGAAGCTTTTACTACGAAGAAATGGGAATCCTGAACTAAGCAATGCACATGCGCAGTTACAAAATAACACAGTAAGCATGCACTTGGAAATGCTATACAGCCAGTGAGCATGTGCATTGAGTGACGTTATTAAGCCATGTCGAGCATGCGCAGTTACCGAAAAAAGTCTCAGGAACCAAATAGCCACTGCGAAGACATCTCAGAAACCAAACAGCGGCTGCGAAGAGGGTATGAAATAGCAACGGGAAACTATATATTATGGATGGAGAGGTTCAAGGGAAATTGTAATTAAATTATCGCAAAATAAAGTATATTAAGCTCTATAGTTGTACCTACGTACGTAGACCTATGCATTGACATAAAATCCCATAAAAAATAACCACAGAAACTGACAACACAACCTGGGCCTACTACTAGCCAAGTAGTAGAGCCAGGGTATTCCATGTTTAATGTCGAAAAATATGGTGCCTTACTCTGAAGGGGTTTGGGTTAGGCTAACTATCACGATATTGTACAGTACCCATGTTTTATTAACATAAAAAAAAGTCACACACTGGCGGCAGTAATAGAAAGACCTAGCCAAGCTAGTGGGGGGAGGTGAATGAATAATAAATAAATAAAATAATATTAAAATTAATATTATTATTACTAATATTAATAACAATAATGGTAAAAATGCGGTTTGGCTCAGTGGTTTTCATTTTGGTTGTTGAACTTGGAGTACAAACAAATACAAACAGTAACAGACCCCATGGATGTCAAAATGAACAAGGTAAACAACGTAAAAGATTAAGAGATGAGATAGATATATATTGGAGAAGAGTGAAGTGGTGCAACACAACAAGAGAAAAGGTTGATTTGGCGTTGACATCCTGAAACATTTGTCCAGCAATGGACCAACAATAGCTGATGATGAAGCCTCTGAAGGTTATCAATGTGGTCGAGCCTTGAGTCTAATTGACAGTTTAATTAATCTACCATGAGATTACAACCCAGAAAAAGTGGGGTCCAGGATCAGAAAGAATCTTAGATGACCCACCCATTAGTAATTCCATATTCGTTTGAATCATTTTATTATTTTAACATCAATTTAAAAAAAAAAAAAATGTTTAATTCATATACAGTATTATGCATATTGCAGTAAAAATTTAGGCCTATCCTTAACAATAAATAAGCATAGGGCTATATTTATTGATCTATAGGAAAATAAAGTTACATATTTATTTATTTAAAACAGCTAACTTAAATAAGATAACAAGATTTACACATAGGGTAAATTTGGAAGTAGCTGTATACACAAATTGAATAGGCTACAGAAGTTGCTGCGCTTTTATATAGGCAATATTTCTTGTTAGATGTAAACACATTTTTGGTTGTTTGTGATTACTTCTTGTTGTCAACAAGATCGGATCCATTTTATACCATATTATACAAATACAATGATAGAAATATGAAGAACTCCTGTAGGGATCACCCTATTCATATGCAAAGCGAGCGGCACAAAAGTCCCTGTCGCCAAATTTGGATGAAGCATTACTTGCAACAGGCTATAGGAAGGTGTATGATTCCTTCCTAGATGAGTCATACTCTCTTTGCATTTGTATAACACAATATAGAATGGTAACTTACCAAGATCATAGTTGTCGAAGTAAGTATTCCCAGTATGAAATTGAACGGAACTTCTATAGATGAGTGAAGTGGATTAGTATCACCGTCATGCACTGTGCGTTTAAAACTTTAGTGCCTAGGCCTATAAAGGTTGAACACCCGGGTACTGTCGTTAATTACGTGTCTGCATAAAATTAATCTACTAAAGGTAGGCCTGTTAGGTCAAATCCATCTTCAATCTACAGTACTGCTGGCTAAACTGCTCAGCCATTATGCATAATTGTCTACGTAAGGAATGTGCACTAGATTTCTAATTTCAAAAATGTACCTGATTATGCTAAATCAGTTCTCAAATTAAGCCTATATAAAATCGGTAAACTTTTCCTTAATTGGTTCACATGTATATGTCTAAACATATTTTTGATGTAAATGATAGCAACACTCCTCACATAGCCGTTAGTATTGTGCTTTACATGGCATAGCCTATATCACAGAAATGTATAGCAATGTTATATCATTATACTATATAGTATTCTATTACAATTATAATATATATCATTACACTTACTTTAGCAATCTTCATTAACTAGACAGCAAATATATGGAGAAAAAAATACAATTGCATCAGATCAGATTTATTATTATCATCATTATAAATGAAATCATTATATATAGATATTTCATCAATTATAAGATTTTATAAAAGTTTAAATAACATGCAACACATATATATATAAAATACATATATATATATATATAAAATATATATGTACATATATATGTATTATATATATC
>NW_022714724.1:7887-10754 GCF_011630105.1 Anneissia japonica
AAATACAGCGTTCGAATAGCTTGATCTGGTATGGCTGATAAATGTTTATCAGTACTCACTATATTTTCAATAAATTTGTTTCATTTGCCTATGCAGCCTTTCTTATTATATATAAAAGGCCTATGTGTTATCAAAAATTGCAATTAATATATGTACAGTGTATGCATGCTATTTGAAAAGCGACACAGGCAAAAGGAAGGCCCAGGAACGATTCCGCTGAAATTTTTTATCTCCATCACCACCAATTCAATATCAAAGTACTGTAGTAAAATATTATTATTGTTATTATTATTATTGTTGTGGGAAAATATTATAGAAATGAGCAACAAACGTTTATTTATTAGTTAATATTATTTAGAGCCTGATACACCTTGACTACACACTCACTTTCATTGCAATGGTGCACTATTTATTCTTCTGGGTGGAGAGAGCAGTGGCGTATCTAAAAGTATTGAAGAGGGGGCTGATGATAAATCGATGGTCAGTAGCTAGCATAATACTGTACGGTCATTTGAGGTGGGTGCCTTATGAAAATGATTGAACTTAGTGTAATATCTATTATAAAGATTATCGGTCCAGCGCCCTCTCTAGTTGCTAGGGGATACCAATGGCTACGGTCCATCGTGTACACGGCGAAATACAACCTTGTTATTAAAATCAGCTTTATACGTTATCTAGTGTTCGTCGTTATTTCATGGTCTCAAAGCAGGCTTAAACATTACACTTAGTACTTAGGAAAAATACATTGTCTAATTGGGGAGTTTGAAAGCAACAATGTTATCATTGCTGGTGACTTTATAATGCAGATTTTAAAGTCTTTTGGGAAAGGATTAATGAGCTCCGCTCAAGATTATACCATATGTGCATGATATATCTATTCTTTGTGAATCCTTTGACTCCTTCACATTTGCTAGTGATGTGCATGGGATCACTAGTTAGTTAGATCACATAATTTAGCTACCAACAGTGGCGGCGCAACCGGACAGGTCAAGCCAAACTCGTCGGACAAAACAGACCATAAAACATATAAAAATAGGCCCACACCCAGAGGTGACGGAACTAGGGGGTGCTGTGTTAAGGAGAGTAATGTGTGACTGGAAATGGTTTGCAGTCAGTTGGTTGTTACCATGGGTCAGTGAGTATAGTACAGTAAGATAAAACTATTATGTAGGCCAATGCATAAAAAAAGTTCAGGGTTTGTCGGGTAGTGAAATGATTATTGTACATTTTAAGTGCTCCCCAAATGCCTAAGTGTAAGCTGAATTACAGTGATTAATTTAATTAGCGAAGATATGGAGACAATTATTTCAAAGTTCTCTCTTTTCCAAGAGCTTTTCCAAGAGGGGATGCAAAAAAAAAAATGAAAATGGAAAAAAAAAAAAATAAATAAATAAAGAAAAACACACCACTAATTAGATTACAATATGCCAATGTTACATGAACACCTGGGAAGGAAGTTGCAATCACGTTGTTACCTAGCAAATGTCTGTACTGTATGGGGAGGGGCTGCTGATGTACTGTGTAGCGGGGGACGATAAGGCATAAGACCAGGCCTAACTAGACAGTGCAATTATATGTGATAGAAAGTACACTTTCGAAAGAAATAAATTAAAATAAGAAAAAAAAACCAAATAACTAAGAATAATTAAGTTGCAGAGGTACCTTGTTTAAGTATTTTACAATGCTAACAATGCGGTTCTTGTAGCCCTAGCTAGGCAAGGCATCTATGTGTGTTTATCCATGAAAAAAACACGCCAGGAATGTTTGCCTTACCAGGAAAAGGTGGCGTAATCTAGCTTAAACGCTAAATTTGGTGACATGATGGTAACTGAAGCCAAAAAAAAATCAATAGCAGAAATGGCAACAATTTCATGTCTAATCACATTTTGTGTCTCTCTATATATTGATTTTTGACAATTTTCATGGCAGCCATCTTGAATTTCAAAATAGCTGCCATCATAGCTTTTTGAAATCATGTTTATTGAACTCATTTGACATAAAAACCATATAATTTGACACCAAATTTAGCGTTTTTCACCAAATAGAAATGCAGTTACATGCCAAAATATTCAATTTTCGATGGTTTTTTATGGCGGCCATTTGAATTCCAAAATAGCTGCTATCCTAGATATAGGAAACCATGTATATTGGACTCAAAGAGCCCAATAACATATGCTTAAACACCAAATTAAGAGAAGTGGAATTACAAAATAAAATATTCGATTTTTGAGGATATTTATGGCGGCCATCTTGAATTTCAAAATGACTACCATCCTAGCTTTTGAAACTATGTTTATTGTATTTAGAGAGCCCAAAATCATATGATTAGATCCAAATTTACTATTTTCCTTAAAGGATATATGGAATTATACTGAAATATTATTTTTTTGACCATTTTTAAGGTGGCCATCTTGAGTTTCAATATGGCTGCCATTTTAAGTTTTCGAAACCTGTCTCATTTGCTTCAGTGACCCTAAAAACATATAGTTAGACACCAGATTTGCCCTTTTTCATTGGATATAAGTGAAGTTATGAGTCAATATCATAATTTCAGCGGCCATATTTTCAAAATGGCCGCCAAAAAATATGTTCCGCCCTTTTTCTGGAGGTTCTCCCTCGCTCAATTTTTAAATTTATACCCTAGTGATGCTAAATCAGCAGTGAAACCTTGGCCCAGAAAAATGGTCATGGGGCCCCTGATTTTCACTATACTATGGTGCCAGTTTCATAGAATCTATCAGCAGTAAAACTATCAATACCTAGGCACAAAATGTAGTCTAGAGCTAATATATTTCATTTGCCCACAATGAAACTTTAGGGGCATCATGTGGGCTAAGTGTCCTAACTGAGGTGTGAATTTTCCAAAA
>NW_022714724.1:10768-25997 GCF_011630105.1 Anneissia japonica
GATATATACTTTTGTGATATTTTGGGTCAAAGGTCAAGGTCACGTGACTTGACCTATATAATTCTCACTAGTCCGGACATCATCGAGTTGCATATCATTGGAAAGAGAATCTTCTTCTCTAATTTCTCTAATACGTTGAGTTTCAAAAGAGATATCAGCAGTTGTCTGTCAGAGATGAGTTTTTTAGCCAAATCTCATGAAAATTTCAAATTGCTCTAACTCATCAGAAAATGCTGGCGCGGAGCCAAATATTTCACTGTGGGGTTATCTCAGGTAGAACCCCCAACATGCAAAATATTAGGCGATTTGAAAGGGTCGGGCAAAAAAGTGTGTTGGATTCATATGGAATGACTCAATTGACTCTTTGTATGCCCCCATACGAACATAAGTAGGTCAGAAGCTGGCTGGCTCGTTCAGTAAATAAATGTTAGTAAAGGAGTTACTTTCTATATTATTTCATTTAATTAGATTCCAAAATTTGCTGCGAGACCTACGTTTGTTTGTTTTTTGTTTTTTTTAATTTCATGATGTTACTCATTGAGGTGCATGTTGTTAAACTATAGCTGCTCCATGAAGTCTGGCTTAGGTTATCATCAAAGAGTATTATATTAGACTAGGAAAAAAATCAAAAAAGAGGCCTAGAAATCAAGTTAGGGGGAGTGCAATGTTAGAAGCAGTCAACATAGCCAGATATCCTAATTAATTCGTCCTGATCACCATAAGCCCTGTTGACACTTGATTTTTCACCTGGTATACAAATTTATCTAAAATGTGCATATAATTGGAACTAAATAAGCTAACGATATGATGTTGGTGTCTAAAATCATAATTCATAACCAAAAAGTAGTCGTGTTAAGTATTGTTGGAAAGCTCTTCCGATGCTGAATAATGTATTGCAGTTTATATATCAGAAACGATGTAGTGTTTCATGTATTGTCCAATAAAGTCCAATTATGGCATATCATATTAAAATAAACAGGACGCATTTGAGTAACTCGTGAGGAGGGGGGCGGCGCTCCTACTACTACCTAACACATTAGGCTACTACGAAGCCTTAAGTAACGCATGTGCTTTCTGGGCGAAGTCCGAGTCTAAATGGGCCCTGGAGAGGCCACTACTTATACTTACAGTAACACTGACACTCAGCACTCTCCTACAACGCCTTAACAATACGTAACATTTTCTATAATTTCCGAAAAAAACAAATAGACCAAAATCCCACAAAAACAATATTTGGCAGATTTATTAGAAGGGGTTCTTTCAACTATGCCCCTGGATGCCTCACTATGGAGGTTTGACCAGTTATGTAATGCCTGTGTGCTTTCTAGGGAAACGCTTACTTCCTTCATGTCCAAATGAGTCCCGGAAAGGCGATGGGCCCCTACTTACTACTACCGTGCAATCTAATAATACAACCGCTTTTGACCAAATATTTTCTTTTAATTTTTTCAAAAATGTATGAGACCCGGATGCATAACTACCCACCTTAAAATCAGCCTCCGACTTTAAAAATGTCAGTAAATAAAGAATAAAATACATGGTTATCCATCATAGTAGGCCTTTTATTAAATATTATACACAGCATGTTGAAATCGATTAAAATAATGTATACATTAAAGGCCTACTAATAATTCGGATATTCGGATGATAAACGCCTGCAAAATCATCAATTGGACATTAAAGGACGATCGGGTCATTTTATTCAGAGTGGCCTTATGTTTCAGAGCAACATATTTTTTGGAATTATAGTGACACTTTATTAAAAACAATCAATGAATTTTGTTACTCAAACGTCTTTATATAGATATTTTCAAGCCTATTAGATGACCTGAAGAAAAAGTGATCTAGAAGTCGTAGGCTTGCTGTACAATATATTATGGCGAAAGTGAATTTTTGTCTATCTCTGAATTTTAATAGTGTTACTGTAATAGAGCCTATTATTAAATATTGGAATGGTACCTTTTAGATTTATAACCAGGTAGCAGAGCAGCTTAGCTCAGTTGCCTAAACTGGTGGTAGCCTCTGTGTGCGCTAAAACTTAGGGATCTCTAGGTCTCCGATTCAAATAAAATCAAATCATTCTTTATTCATCACTCAAAATGTGTTGAATTTTACAAAAGTAAAGGGTTCAAGCAGAAAAATCTAAACAATCAACATTTAAACATTTTTCAACAAATAGACCCACATCACAATAACAGCAAAAGGAAACAGGTTTAAAGGGCAAAAAGGCAACCAATATTAAAATTATTATTATTATTATTATTATTATTGTAGTGAGATTATTATAGTTATTTTAATTACTGACTTAAAAATGAACAAAGCATTTGCCTGTGCAGAGAGTCCTTTCCAGCCTTTTGGAGGATAAATTCTTTAAGTTTTCTAAAATGGAAATTGGAAGGGGCTTTAGGGAGGTGGTGTATTGAATTCCCATCACTGCCCTGCCTTGTATTTTAGTTGGAGGGCTGAAATGCAAGTTACGATAGTGCACAGTCTTTCGGATGAGACATTTAACCTGTTGGTCCAGTGTGCATTATGGCCTGAGTGCACGTTAAATAACGCAATATACTAATTGGAAGTGAGTAGGAAATTGTTTCCCGATGTACAGTGGTGTAACGACTATGCACTCTTATGAGGCGGTCTGCAGGGCCCCCATCACCAGGGGCCCGAAGGTGCCCCAACCCATAGGTACTTGCTCGGGCACCCTTACCCAAAAGGGCTTTGTTGATACATAACAGCATAATGTGTCTCTGAGATCGACTGCAAGACATATATTATAGTATATCCCGTGAAGGTTTAATGAGGGCCCCTGTCGGCCTGGGGCCACTATCGGCCTGGGGCCCCCTTAAATTTTCCAATTGTTTTAAAAATGGAAAGTACACTCGCATTTTAAATCTATGAGTGCCATTTCCGGCCACCTTGAGGTGCCGTATTCATAAATGATCTTACCTTAGCCCCAACCATGCTGGGGCTGAGGTGGCATAGTGTGTGAAAGTCCCTCCCTACCCACATTCCCTCTATTTTGAATACTTAAATCTGCAACTGATATATAATTTATTTCGTTGTTAAAAGCAATCTAGAATACAATGCCAAATATTAGAAAAACGAGCAAATTTAAATTTCCACAATCAAAGTGGTGACCGGATCAAAAAGGAGCCCCCAGTCTCAGAAAGCCACAGTGACCCGGGCCCATCGTTAGGCCACTGCCGGTGTAGTACCCAATCACCACCAGAAGGACCTCACTGGAAACAAGTATTCTTCCGACTTTTGTGGGTTATCCTTGGTGTTTACACTGAATATATATATATCCAGTGACGTCATGCTCCCTTCTTTCTGGTCTTTCTTCTCTCTTTCTTCTTTATTTTTTGGGGGTTGGGATAGACCCGTGTCTCCTGGACCCACCCTGAAACGATTGATTAAATGATTGTTTGATAATACTTTAAAGTTGTCAGTTCAGGCAACGTATAGTGCTCGATGCTATGCAGAGCGGTATAATAATAATAATACTAATAATAAGGAACTTGTAATTTCACTCTACAGGCTGTTTCATGCACTAGGCAATCTTCAGGAGTGGAGGGAATTTCAAATTTGACGTGTATATGTAGAGTTGGGCTGGTGTAGATGCAAATTAGGTATTATTGGGTGAGTAGGATGAGGCTCTATCAATAATGGACCATTTGATATTGTATTGTGTTTTGCTGTCTTTTAGTTTCCATATTAACTTTGAAAGTTCTGTGCTGTTTCTGTGTTTTGGTGCATTGAATGTGTGCTTATAATTTGTATATCGGGTTTTAAATGCGGTATAGAGCCTCATCCTACTCACCCAAAACAAAGCGATGCAATCTATGCAACGCAAAAAAGTTTCATATAATTTATGCAGACAAACAATCTACTTTGAACAAAAGGCACGAACTCCTTTCAAAATGCAGACACCGTGCCAAATTCCTACTCAAAAACACATAATACCTAATTTGCATCTACACCGGATATATATGAACAACTACAGTTTCTGATATGTATATACCGGAAAACATAACTCATCATTGGCTTTCAAATAATACCAAACACGACAACTTTTGGTAAGTTTAAATTTGTGACCTTTTGTGTCATGTGACTTTATATACTGGTCTATATCGCTGTAAATATGTATAATGTTGTTTAGGTGTAATGACAATAAATGATCAGTGTATAATTCCCTTTCCATTGACACCAATCAAGACCATGTTTTATGTGGTGCGTCAGCCATTTTGAAATTCAAAATGGCGGCCGATGACGTTGAGAAAAAAATGGCACCTAACTTTTTTGAATTCAGCGAAGTAAAAATGATAAAATTAGTCAATAAAATATATTTTTGCACAAAAATATATCTGGATTACATAGAAAACTCGTTCTTATTTTATGTACATTTTAAGTAAATATATTTTGCAATAATTTTTAGACAAATAAAAACCTATTTTTTAATTATGTTCCATTCTGGCTTGAGTGACAGTTTTTATATGTCTAGTTTGTTGCCTGTCTATAAATTATGAGCTTAGACATCAAAATCATATCTGTAGCTTATTTAGTTTCAATTTTATGCACATTTTAGATAAATTTGGCGGCCATTTTTCAAAATGGCCGCCATTTGTATACAAGGAGTAAAATCAAGTGTCAACAGGGCTTAGGGTGACCAGAAGGGATTAATTAGGATATCTGGCTATGTGGATTGCTTCTAACATTCCACTCCCCCTAACTCATTTTTTTCTAGTCTATATACCCTTTATCATCAGGGCATGTGATTGAAGTAGCGTAATCTTATTTCATAATGTATGAGATTTAGGTAATTCGTTTGGTTTTCAATAAAAGATATCTGCCTTAATACCAATAGCACTTCAAATATAATCATCCAGATGATTCCTAATTTTATTTATTTACGATCTATTTAGTGTTAAATTCTGATTATTGCTTGATGCTGGGCTGTTTACATCGTATGAGTAAATACTGTATACGATCGTTTGAAATTTCGGTACATATTCTATTTTATGAACAAATACGTTAAGGAAAGGTTCACAATTGCGAGGAGGTAGAGGTAAGAGTAGCACTCAATAAAATAGTAAAAAATCCTGCAATCCGATATTTTTATACCAGACTCCTTCGCTTTGACGGAGATCGTTTATTTAACAAGAATAAGATGAGCGCACATCGACACGGTTTTAGTGTACGACATCACACTTTAACAGTCTAGGTCATGCTGATTGGTTGATACAGTACATGTAAAATGAATGATAGCATGATTTGCTTACTGCCTGACTGAAAATAATGGGTTGTACAAGTTATTAATAATTGGGATTTGGAGGGAAATCACCTTCCTGCCGCTTACAAAATCTGCTCACGCTATCAAATGACCTTGTCGCACTGAGCGCAACAAAGTTGAATTTATTGTCGCACCGTAAAACATCATTTCGCAAATGCGACCAAATAATCCTTAATTTCCAGCCCTGGGTCATTAGGGACGTCCTGGGTACGACATTAAACTCCATCTGGTCGAAAAGTCGGCGACTAAACTGACAACCCTCTCAGATGCGTCTTAGTGGCTGCTGAGGGGGAAGGTGTTTATGGTCACCTAGCAGCAAGAAAAACCAATAGCTGAACAAAGGGCGGATGAGCTCCTCAGAGTCAACGGCCAACCATTAATTAAGGTTTACGGTATTAGTCTCATTGTTATTATTGTTATTATGATTATTAATTTAATTTAATTTAATTTTATTGATATTTGCATTTTCTCAGTTTGGCCTATAATATTTCTTTGTAAAGCGCATAGGGGCAATGTGCAATATGCGCTATATAAATATAACATTATTGTTATTATTATTGTGCTTTGCACTCGCTGCTCTGGGTGGCGTTCCGGGAACCCTGCGTCAAGCCAACACATGTCTGTCACAGTCTGAGAGTGCCATTTTCTGCCATCCAAAGGTTGATATTCTTTAAAAAAAATCTCATTTGGGTGGGGGAACCCCTCTCAACTCCTTCCTCCAGTTCGAGCCTACGAGCCCAAGTCCCCCTTCAGACAACTTAGCACTTCCCCCAGAAAATATATCATAAGGAGCCGCCACTGCAACAGCAGCCATGTTTATATTAATTATGACTGCATTGGCTTGGATCACTTTCCATGTTTTACATATCTAATGAATTATAATATGGTGTACCAGAATGGTCCAAAAATGTGAAGGGTCTTCATAATATTGCAAGGGCGTGTTTCTTGATGTAGGCCCACAATGAAAAAACTAGTATGGCCCTCTATTTGAATCCATGAAGATTAACAGATCAGATTTTAAAATGGCTCTTAGACAGAGTAAAAATAATGAAGATGCTCTTATTGAATACAAAAAAGTATGATGAATTTTGGCAAAGGATAAGGTGTTCAACACAGTGGCTGCTCCCCTCCGTAACATACAATAATTAAAGATGGTAAAGGAGGGTAAAATATTTGCAGCTCATGGACTGACCATTATTCAAATCTATTCAACTGTGTTAATGATTCAACCATCAAACTTACCTTTCCCAGTATAAATGGCAACACCAACACAAACAAGTGCAAAACTGCAAAGTACGCCAAATACAATGGCAACTGTAAGACAATCCAAAATCACATCAACATTGATCTTCAATATAAAACATGTATTATCAAAGAATTAAAAAATGTGTTCATACACAAATACAATGAAGTGTCATTATACAACAGATGGATGTAATTATGGTTGGTGGGTGTTGTTTCACCCACAAATATGAAAACACCTACAAATGTAATAACACACTGCGCATTTTGTGACAGAGGCAACGGCGGTGGAAGTGGGGGCGGGAGGTTTTGCCAGGGGGCCATTGGCTCCCCCCACTTTTGTGACTGTTCCCAGCACCAGTGACAAACAATCTACGAATGCTACAATGCCATTATATCATTATTATTATAATAAGGATTTCATTTTCAACACCATTTGATTTCATCTCTTAAAGTCAGACTCCGGAGGGAAAAAATGTTTGATATGTTGTAGAACTGATTTTTCAGTCAGTCAGAAGTCAGAAAAAAGTGGGGAATGTTGACTCTGTTGTCTGTGTGGATAGTGAAGTCCCAAAATAACTTTGCATTGGCATTTTCTTCCACGAGGTTAGGATGATGTTAGTACCAGTGTTGCGCACAGGCATTCCTATTTTATAGTCTAGTTATATTATTGTGGCGTGTCAGGTATTGTGATGGTGCTAACTTAGGACATCCAGAAATTATGTGGTGCATTGTCACCTTGTGGACGTTACATAGGCGACAGGAATCATTTTCAGTGGTCTTGTAGATTGACTTCTCAATTGCTCTTGTTTTAATTGCCTGTTCTTGAATTGATAGGATGGTGGCTTCAGTTGGTCCCTTGAATTTTTAATGTCCCAACCACTGCACTGAAGTTTTCCTATCAACGAATGGTTCATTAAGATGTCTAATGGATTGTCCATGGAGCGGCATCTGGAGAACTTTTTGTTTGCTGAGAGCGATAACGGCTTGTTTTACATGAATATTTTGATATCTGGGTAAGGTCGTTTACATTAAGGTTAAAATTGGTCTGACATATTTCCCTGCTTTCTTTTGAATTGAAAAGTAGGATCTACATTTGCCCCATCCTTTGATGAATGCGTTGATACACGTCGGAGAGTTTGTAATGTATTGATGAACATTTATTATCATCCGTTTATGGTGCTGAAAGATAAGCAGACCACGTCCTCCTTCATGATTTGGTAGATATTAGTAGTGTTGGATTTCTTGTGGAACATATTGTGCATCGCCAAAATTTTTCGAGTTTTAACATCAACTTGGTTAACGTTACTATCGGACCATTTAATCACTCCAAACCCATTGCAGGGACAGCGAATGTGTTAATTGCGGTTATTTTGTTTTGACTGTTCAGATCGGAGAATTTTTTTTAGTCTAACACAGTAATCTGTTGAGTTTGTCTTTCATATTTGCATGGTGAATGTTATGACTCTCTTTTTTCCTAGATACTTGTATGAACTTTTTTTGTCAAGTTCCTTAATCAGTTCTTTGTTGGACAGCTCAATATCATTTGTCTGCAAGAGAGTAATTTTAGCGTATTTATCTAGACCAAATTGCATCCCAATATATCATAACTAAATGTGTGAACTGTTTCTAACAGGCTAGTCAACTGATTGTCATTTGCAGCATAGATCTTCAAATCGTCAATGTAGAGATGATTATTAAGATGGTTTTCCTATTTTCTCTTTCCAATGTAATACCCCATTCTAGTTTGTTGTAATGGCCAGCTAAGCGGGAACAGGCAGATGCAAAATTCCACCCCAGATGGACTGTCTCCTTGAAATAGTCCACAATTGACATTGGTTGTGTCCGTTTGGATTGTTCCGCTCTGGTGACGGAGGGAGAGACTTGTTTTCCATTGCTCCATAGACATCTGTATGTAGTTGACTAGAATGGGATCAAACTTGTGTATTTTTTAGGCATTCAATGGGTTGTGGGGTACGGAATCATATGCCTTTTTGTAGTCGATCCACGCACAAGAAAGATTCTTTTTTCTTGTTTTGCGTCATCCAGGATCATGCAGTTGATCAACGCATCCAATGAACAAGAGGAGCATCCTTTCTGTTCTTTGGGCATTAAATCATTATCAAATAATGTGTTGTTTTAGTCTCTTGGCTTTGATAAAGCTTAATACTTTTGGCAAGCATGTGATAGGTCTAAAATTACTGTGATTGTTGCTTTGGTATCAAATGGGTCTTTCCTTTCATAAACTACTCAGGAGAGAGTTCTGGATTTGATATTATTTCTTCAAAGAACATTGTACGCCAGGGATGAGTAAATTTAAATTTCTTCCACCAATATATCTGCAGGTTATCGATTCCAGGTCCCGCCCAGTCCGAAGTGAAATTATTGATTGAGTCCTCAATATCTTTGTTCGTGAGGTCAATATGAGGTTGCTCTTCAACATTTATTTGTTCTGTGTACTCGTTTCAAAAATAGCCCTCCAAAAGTTCTATATTTTCTAATGAGGGTGGATCTTTCACTTGTACCACGTTTCCGCAAATTTCTCTGTAAAATCACTGTGGGTAGTTCTCAAGTGGGCACATTTTGTGCCCATGCATCTGGTTAATATATTAATATCGGATCTGATATAGAAATTCAATTAGTTACTTCCGGATCTGGGCCGTTTCGAAAGTTGTTTTCTACAAGAAATCGGAGTTGCCTTTGTCTTGTTGAAGCACTAAAATCAGCTGTTCTATTGTCTTCAGTGTTATTGTTATTGTTTTGTATAGTTTATCGTTGATGTCATTTTTTATGTGTTTAATGGTGTTTCTTCTTGATCAAGTGGATTTTGTAACGTATCTGCTGTAGGATGATTTATCCAGACTTCAAATTTTATTGCATCTATTTCAAGCCGAGTTTCAATTCACCCATGACTTTTCTCATCGATGTTGGATTTTTTTTGCACGATCAGCAATGATTCATGTTGGTCACAAACCCTCTGTTTCAGGGTAGATATTTTTCCAATTTTCATGTAGGCCTTTTCTATAAGTAGTTTGAAACTCCACCAGGGCTTTATAATAGCACTTTATAATGTCTATGGTCATTTTGTTTGGTCCATTTTAGGCACTTGCGTAATTGGCTAGGTTGTAGATCTTGCTTAGGAGGCTTTTCAGTCTACAATTGGTGGGCGTGCCTCGTATTTCAAGTGATATTTCACCTTCAACTGGTCCTTCATAGGTGTCCTCTTGTTGAAATTGTTGTGGCAGTTGGATTATTCCAGAATCTGGTTTTCTAGAGAGTCCAAGCTCACAATTGTCGGACGCACTGACAAGTACGCTAGTACACAAGTGTGTCATTATTATTTCTTATTATTATTATTTTAGTGCTTAAAGACCTTGTTTACTTGCGCCTTATAAATTGACCTATTATTATTATTATTATTATTATTATTATGATACGTATAATATATAAAAATTTATTATATATAAAAATTTGCTTTCGCCATTTTTTGGCAAATGATTTCATTTTTTTTTGCCAAACAGTATCTCAATTCGCTATTGGTGAATTGGCGAATGGCTAGTACTCAAGTGTGTCATTATTATTTCTTATTATTATTATTTTAGTGCTTAGAGACCTTGTTTACTTGCGCCTTATAAATTGACCTATTATTATTATAATTATTATTATTATTATTATTATTATTATGATACGTATAATATATAAAAATTTATTATATATAAAAATTTGCTTTCGCCATTTTTTGGCAAATGATTTCATTTTTTTTTGCCAAACAGTATCTCAATTCGCTATTGGTGAATTGGCAAATGGCTAGAGTGAGCGTAGTGGAGAAATTAATACTGTATAAAATAAACAGTAAGCGTTGTAAATATAGACTGCCTACTTTTTGCAAGTTTATGACAGATCGCATAATTAACACAGTTTACACAGATTCTCTACGTCTATGATGTTCAAAGCATCTTCCAGCACACTCAAAATTTACCTTTACAAAATAAAATTCAGTAAATTGATGAATTTTGGTAATTATGGACTTACCTATTACTCCCGTGCTTAAACCATTATTACCATCATTCTTTTTATTAGGAACTGAAAGAAGAAATCAAATTTTAACAGATCACTTAAAATATGTACTTTTATAATCATTGAATGATAAGTACTATAAGTTAGTGCTTCACTGTCAGTCACTCATGTAAAAAAAAAACCCACGTCAACAGACCTACCAAGTGTTGTGCTCTTACACTTGAGGACAAAAACAACAATAATCTCTTGCAATTGCTACCATTTGAGTTTTTTAACCATTTACTGCAGGACCAACTACTCAAATTAAATCTATAGAAAGCAAGTGGCCAAGATCATATCTGTGGAAAACTACTTAAAGCTTGTGCGTTCAGTTAGCTACCCCATCCACCATAATATTTCAAAACTCGGACGACACGCATCATATTCCATCACGGTAAAAATTATTCAAAATCGTCACTATCGCTAAAAACCCAGACCTGGTTTGCTAAACAACAATCACCCTCATGTGCTAAACGACCATCAACAATCGCCCTCATTAATAGTAATGAATACTTTTTAATGTTTAATATCAAATCGTCTACTAACTACCACCATTATCCTATTCCACGCGTCCTCTACAGTTCGCTTACCAAGCAAAGAAATCGGTTGATAATGTTTTTAAAACTAGTGCAACTAATACACAAACATGTCGACAAAACAGGGAATCGCGCCCGCCCCAAATTTATTGACTTTCCTTTGGCATTCAACACAATGCAACCAACAATCCTAATTTTGAAAGCTGAACCAACCGAATCTCATACAGTACTTTGGATTTGCAAATTTCTACGAAACTGGACTTGAAAGGTCAATAGCAAAGATATTGAAGTTGTCAGCAATTGTAAGTGTTAAAGAAATCGACGATCACTTTAACTGGGGTTTAACCTGAGTTATACCGTGGTACATTACGTTGCGTTACTTTTCTTAGTTTCCTATATTATACTTATACTATAATATAATATTAATACTTTCCGCACTCCTGTGTCATTGTATGTTGTCATCCTCCTCCCCATTTTTTTTTTTTTTTTTTTTAATTAAGAACAATTTTATACCATTAAATTATTTATTTCCATGAAAGTTATTGAATTTTCAGCCTTAATTAGAAACATCTTATAATGCTTTTTGAATACACACTGTTGGCACATTTTATATCAGGAGGTTAATTATTCCATAGTTTCGGACCATTATGATCTAGTTTAGTCTTTCATGAAAATAATTATTGAAAGCATATTTATTGAATGTTTGTACATAAACACACAAAATTCAAATTAATAAATATTGTAACGTTGTTGAACCTAATCCGAGCTTTGATTTGGCAGTGGGTAAGGAAACAGTGTTATTCCGTTGACTTAATGGATTGTTAAGAGATGAAAGAACTAGAACAGAATAACAAACTACATTATATTCTCTATCCAGAGAGCCAGAATCTTTTAATGGTTATACTCACAGTAATGAAGTAACCAATACACTACAAGTCCAGATACCACAAATGCAGTAACTGTTATCCTAACTAGTCTCACGTACAAGTACATACGTTTCATCTCACCTCTTCACGTGGAAGGACCACGAGAAGGTGAGAAGGCCCAACCCACCTTGGCAGCAGCAGTAGCGCTGGTAGCCAAGGGAGAAGGGGAAGATTTATTCCCGGACTAGCATTTATATATGGACACCGTAATTCGGGCTGTCCCATTAATTAAACCTCTTGCCCAAAAAGAGCTGTTACAATGGAGGGGGTATTTTCATTACATTGCCACCCCTCTCTTAGCTCGATTTTTCCTTTGAATCAGAAAACAATAATTCACATAACGAAGTTTCAAAAGTCTTAAAAATCAAAAGGATGTCCCATTCGAAGGATCTACTATGCCTCCGAGATTTAAAACATTAACAACATGCAAATTGGCCTATGCAGAGGGTCTACTATGAATGCGAGATAATAAATAATTAAAACAAATATATGCAAATTGCCTACACAGAGGGTCTACTATACCTCTGTGAGATTGTCCATCATTGTTTATTAAAAGATTAATCCAATATTGAATTTTAATTTATTAGCGGATTAGTTCACATGATTTTCTTCTACATCAGTGGTGGGTGTATCACTGGTGGTATTGATGCTGCAATTGACAAGGCTGACAGGAACTAAGCCGGTCTCAGGTTCAGTTACGTTATTGACATCATTAAAACTGGGGTACTTGTTTCACAAACTAGAATCCTTTGAAGGTTATTTCAATTCAATTTCAATTTCAACTTCTTCGCTTCCCTTAGGAGAAAACACTCCAGTATACAAACAATAAAATTCATAAAATCCATAAAATATAAAATCTTGCATCACATACAAAAAAGCATTAAATACAGTACTGTAACGGATTGCTATATTGGGATGGACGCAGGATAATCGACAGAGATACAGTAACACCACTTATGAGTTTATTATTTGTAAAATTAAACATATAAAACTTGTAACAAAGCCAAGCAATCTCTAGATCACTGCACAGCAGCAGTACCATATCTATAGGATAAGTCTATCTTAATGATGAACGAATCAACAAGGTACCTCAGTATATAAACTGGGATTTTATCCATTAGTCCAAGAACTAGGATATCCCAAACATCTGTATTAACTTATAAACAAGGCAAATGGAATAATGATTGAAAAACTTACAATTAAAACCAAAATATGAGAGTGAAGAAACATGTTGTATCATTATAGTCAGCCCACTGTTGTCTCTTAACACAGTGCTAGTGCTGCTTCCATCGGGCCATATATAGTCTAAAAGGGCAATTCCTCCTGTTACTCTCTTACTGTTGTCAAGCCCATAAATTCCACTTGCTACACATGCACTGTACTCTCTACTGGATATCCAAAGAGAAAAAGGCTAAATAGCCTAATGTAACAGTCGTCCATGCGACATACCAGGATCCATCCGTAACTTATATGGGTCCAATATCACAGTAGGAAAGTCTCAACTGTCTTCATATAGCTAGTCATCCCTGATGACATACCACTATGTTTCCATCGTAGCTTGCATCACACGTATGGGTATATCCCAGGAGCAACATCTCAACTGGCTTCCCATAGCTAGTCATCCCTGATGACGTACCACTATGATCCCCTAGTATTTAATTTACAAGTCTACAAGTTTCCCTCGTTCATACAGTTAGCTATATCCTCGTACAGTACAAGTTCTCGTACTCATCAATACAGACATTGTCTCATAATCCAGTTCAACCTGTCAGGACATGGTCATCATTGAGGTGAACTGAAATACCAGGCATTGGCTCAGCTGTCAACTTTCAGTTGCTTATCTCATGTTTATGTAGGTCTGGGTGGGCTGGGTTCTACTGCTAACAACACAGGAACTCCGGATTTTAGGTGCTATTTGCGCTTCCTCTGTACACTGGTCCCCACCATTTTCTGTGGCCTACATAACCGTAAAGAACCGGTACTCAGGATCTAGGGTGCTTTGTTGCCACCTCCTCTAAACACTGATCTCCATTCACTAGCGTAGCCTCTTATGCACAGCAATATGCACAACCTCCAAGTATCTCAGTCTGCGGCTATACCACTGTTCATTGTTTAAGGTATCTTTTAATTAGCACAAAAAAAATTATAAATCAACTGACAATAAGTTTAGGCTAATCATTTTTATTTCCAAATCCTGCTAACATCGGTGTCTCCTATGTGGAATTACGTTGACTTTGTCTGAAGCTGAGAACGAATTCCCGAACTTCTTGCATACCTCGTACCACTTGTACGTTCTTCTAGCCCAGTTTAGATATAACTTAAATGTTTAGGCCTTCGCCTAAAGCTACATTCACATCAAGTCGGATCCGGTCCGGAGCCCGGACAAAAATTGTGAGTTGCTACGTTTTTTTAACCACGCGTTCACATCGCGCATGAAACACGGTTGTTTGGGTTAAGTATGTGTGCGTTCGATTGGTTCGAACCAACCAAGCTTGTTGCTGATTGGTCGACGAAAAAAATAGTACGATTTCAGAATACAAGTGGCTCTAGGATTTATCGGTCCGGATCCGGAGTCCAGATTACAAATCGTATAAATTTGATGTAAACGGTCCTATTTCATGCTCCCCCATACAGGGAATTTATTCATCAAACTCCAGGCCTCCGGCCCCTTGTAAAACAAAATTATTACAAATTAAATAAGCGTGCTGTGACAATACCGTACTTTAAATACATTTCATTAATACACCCGTGTTTCTTTGTTTTCCTTTATCTTAAATGCATGATAAATAAATAAACATACTTTTCTAATTATATTACTGTTTTTTGATGACATAATTTGATAAAATTTTTCATTTGTTGGAAAATTAATATAATATGATGGGAGATATGTTTTTCTTAAATCAGAATATAACTTGCAAAACAAAAGAAAATGAATCTCATCTTCGATACTACCATCTTGGCAAATACAAAGTCTATTTTTATAATTAACATTGTTTTTACGCCCCTTTTCAACTTCAAGGTTATGATTTGATATACGAAAAGATGTCATTAACAGTTTAAAATACGGTTTTATATTCATTGAGAGATAAGCTTCAATTCCAAAAGTACACTTGAATTTAACATATTGTTTCAATTTATTTGAATTATTTATACTGTTAAACCAATTTTGTTCATCTATG
>NW_022714724.1:28198-36321 GCF_011630105.1 Anneissia japonica
CCTTCCTACTCCTCAGCCACTTCGCTTGACCCATTATATCTACTTCCATCCTTAGCTTTGTCTTGTTGTTTAACAACTTTGTTTTTCTTTTCATTAAATATGAATGTTTCAACAACACCATAACTGTATGTTACCACTAACCTGTCATATCTCAGCTTAGCTGAGCAGTTTTCATTTTCGTTAATAATTTCTCTTCTTTTGGCCAACAGCTTGCTTCTAATTATTCTCGTTTTTGGAGCAAAATCTTCCGAGATACTTATCCGTGATCCTTTCAATTTGAATGCATTCTTCAATATGCGTTGCTTATCCTTGTATTTAGCAAATCGTGCAATTATTCTGCTTCCTTTTGCCTTGGTATTTAGCCTATGTGCTCGCTCTATTTCAATCTCATCCTGTATTTTCAAATCATTTCTAATGCATTCCAACACCATTTTTTCCGTTTCTTCCCATTTCTCGTTGTCTTTCTGTGGTATGCCTTTAAATATCAAGTTATTTCTTCTTGATTGGTTCTCCAGTTTCTCCATGCTTGCTTTCAATGACTCTATCTCTTCAATGTTTGCTTGTCTATGGTCATCTATTTGCTCTTCTAACTCTGCCAATTTATTTTCTATCTTATCTAAATGAGGATTTATTTCCGAGCCTAGCTTGTCGATTCGTTCAAGAATTTTCCTGATATCACCCTGCGTTGCTGGCTTTGTAATGTCAGCGTTAAGCTGGAGTTGCTTCATTGTTGCTCCACGTGTCGCCATACTATTCAAATTATCGCTAAAACGGAGAGCTCAAGGCAAACACGTCCGTTCACCACGGCGTCACAGTAAAAAAAAACGGTCCTATTCTTCACCACTGAATTCATTTTTCATGATTTTTTTCTCCGGACTCCGGGCTTGATGCGAACGTAGCTTAAGCTTGGGAACAACTTCTTAACGTCTGATTCGCTCCGTACAGTTCAATAGCCTATATCAGACTAATAAATTACCATTCCTTTCTTTACTTTAATATATTTAAATACATAGGCAAATGAGCTTAATTGGTTAAATATGATGTAAGTTAACCAATGGGGAACTTATGCAATATGGAATGTTCTTGAATGATCAGGCGTTATACAGCTAGGGTATATAAGCTTATCGTTTTATCTTTCTGCAGCTCTTTTTGAAACACCTGTTTATGTGAATGTTGTTGTGTTATTTTGAGTCCGGATTCTTGTTGGAGTTTATACAGAATAAAAGTTTATTTGAGAGTTGTGTTACAACATTGTGAGCTGTGTTTATATTTTATATGTCAAAGAGGGATTCTTCAGTATCATCGTTTTGCGCTGAAAAACAACATTTCACAACGGAAAACAAAGGAGACATCTCTGCAATTCCAACTACAGTTTAGTACTGTATTTATTGTATCATGAATCTTTTTTATATAAATACTGTATCAATTTCATACATTATGCTTTTTTTCATTCTTCTGTGTCAATGTTTTTGTTTTAATAGGTTCAAGGTTTAAATATTAATATTGCATTTCTAATGGTTTTCATATGCAGTATGCTATTTACAATGTTGTATATATTCTCATGGTGCTGCATTAACCTGACTCTCGGGAAAGTTTAACCCAAGTTACAAGGAAGATATTATTATGTGTAGGTGACAATCCAGGTTAGGGTGTAAATTTGAGTGTTACAAAAATTGCTTACATCCCAGTTATAGATGGATAAAAATGAAACATTGCAGAATAGGTTTTCATGGTGAAATGAAGAAATGATCCAATTTTGGTGACGATCCGCAGCAGGGTGTGGATATGAGGACCATTTAAATATTTTTTGTTGACAGTTGAATAAACTCAAAAATACTGTGATATGCATGAACAACTTTTTATTTCAGTCATTGAATCGCTATGAACGGCTCATATGGCGCGAAATGGTTGTGAGTCATGATGTACCTGGCTATTACCATGGCAGCCATAGTTCAAGTCTCACTAATAACATTGCAGTAAACTTGGTTTTTTTTTTGTTTTTTTTTTCCACTTCATTAAAATTATATTGGTTTTCCATGTTTTTTTTTTTACACTTACCTTACCTTTAACGACTTTTCTTTTTGTTGCAATTTTAACTTCATTTCTCATTAAAGCAATGGGAAAAGCCATATGTTCTGTTGTTCAAACAGACATAGTAAGTCATCGTCATCGTCATCATCATCATCATCATTATTATTACTAATACTATTATTATTAACAAGGTCCAACTGGCAATGTTTATGTTTCAGTATATTTTTTTTTTAATGCTTCTTCCCATGTTACAATTGTTAGTTAAACCTCAGAGAACTCATACATTTAATTTTAGAAGTCCTTCTTAATTTAATGAACAACATCACTGTTTTCATTAAAAATTCAGTTTCTTTACCAGTCTTTAAAAGTAAAATTAAAAGGAATATTTATCATTGTACCATCCATAATTAATTATGGTAGCTCTTAATTTTTCTCCTTTTCTTTTCACCTGTTTTTTTTTCTCTTTTCATGGGACATGAGACAAGATCTACTTCTAATCATGATCCCAATGATGATATTAGTTTCTTATTATTTTACTTATCTTTCCCTTTTTTTTCTCTATTGTTCACTATTATTGTATTGTTTTACTATCATTGTATAAATGTCATTTGAATTTGAATGAAATTAACGATGATGTAAACGAGAGCATCAATGATGCTGTAGCCCACTCGACAATGGTGTTTTTTTTTATCTGCTACGATAGTGTTATAATAATAATAATAATAATAATTACTTTATTTAAACATGGAAAAACTTGATCACCCAAGGGTGTTTTTCATCAAGGCCATGCAAGGCCATAAGTGGTAAAATATAAAAATACAAAATACATAAACAAAAGTATAAGCATTAAAGAATTTGATTAAGTAATAAATGTGATTAAAATGTGAAATTAAATAGTATCTTTAGTTTAAAATAAATCATGTATCAGTCATGATGTAAACCCCGATATCTTGCAGCTTTTAACATTTACGTTGTCATTGACAGCAAAATCAGCAAAATTAATAGTATTTTGAAGAAAAAGAATAAAAATAAGCACAATTAGGCACAGGTCACACCGATAAATTAATGTAAAACAATATCTATTCTGTCAAACAAGACAGGTCCAATTTGTGAGAACGAATGAGAAATCCAATAAATATCGTTTTCAACAAAGAATATTTTCTAGAAACAATAAAACATACCTTTCTTTTGATCGTACATAAAAATTTACTGAAAAATTGAATTAAAATAAATTTTTCAACAGATACTGCACATGCCTTAAAAAGACCTACAGTTTTGTCTGTCTTTTCCCGAATACCCAGGTCCTGTTGACGCCCCCAACAAATTTAGTTCTGAGCGTGCTCGGCAGTCGAAATGATCAAACATCAATAGACATTAATATCGCGTCGGATGCCTTTCTACTAATTGCCTTATCAGCAGGGGGGGGTATGCCCATACGCGCCACCCCTGCCGACTGTGGGAGGGGATAGGATTCCCTGAATAGTCCCAAGGGAGATGGAACCCCGAGAGGCGGTTGTACTGCTGACATAAACGTAAACTTAAAGTTGATTACAGTTATTAAAAAAAGTCTATGTAAATTCTTAAATTTCTACCACATTCATATTACTTATGTCCCAGATATTTCTGTGCGTCGCCCCATGGACCCCTAAGATGTTCGGGTGTGGATTCCATTGTCCGGGTAATTCGTGGTGCCGCCCCAGTTGGATCACAAAATTTCCAAGAGTTTCTTGTCACTATGGTTCAATACTTCAGTACGTGTTACATGTTTCCATAAGAAAAATATTTGTTTATAAACAAACAAAAAAGTGAAACTGTACTCAATTTATAGAAAATAAGCAGTAAAACTACAAGAAACAATTAAACTATAGAAACATAAAGACTTATATGTTGCACAGAACCAGGGGTCTTCTGATACTCCACTATTGTCACAGATGAACCGTTGACCACCTCTCGCCATGTAATAAATGGATCTCTAATGCTTGTAATACTACTTTTTTGAATGGTACAATCTAATCGTGTTTTTTGACCTTCAACAGCTTTTCCATCAACAGATCCATCAACAGATACAGTGACAATTACAATTACAAAAGAACATAAACTGAAAACACTAAAAATAAAAATGTTAATGCAGAACAGACTATTTTTGTTGCCTTTTGCAATAATAATAAACAGCTAAGCCTGTCTTTTGTCATATCAAGTCAATATTATTCACAAATCAAGAACAATTGCATTCTGAGCCAACACACAAGAATTTTTCTTTGCATGGTAAAATTTGGAATTAATTTATTTCATAAACATCACATCGTTGTATGTGCTCATGTATACTGCTGTCAGATTTTAAGGGCATTAACACAAAAAAAACAAGTTTAAATTAACTTACAGACCATATTCGAAATATACAACGATTCTAAACGTTATTTCCGACAATTTTTGAAAATCACGGATTTTAGTTTAGCAACCGTGACCTTTTTATGCATAGTCTACTTGTGACATCACAATTTAACTAGCTGATTAGCTGTTGGAGTGTAGCTTCACCGAATTTACTGAATAATCGGATTTAAATGCGGTTTTCAATAACTTTTTCAACAGTAAATTGCACTTTATATCACTGTTTTCATTACTAAGAAATGCAAAACCGAGACACTGAACATGCCTTAAAAAGACCTACAGTTTTGTCTGTCTTTTCCCGAATACCCAGGTCCTGTTGACGCCCCTAACAAATTTAGTTCTGCGCATGCTCGGCATTCGAAATGATTGAACATCAATAGACCGTAATATCACGTCTGATCTCTTTGTACTATTTGCCTTATCAGCAGATAAGCTACAGCAGGCATGAGAGAATTTCATACTTAAAAAATAACACAAAAATAAAGTATTTTTGCTATAGCCCTACAACATCAACAGGCCAAAAAATGTTTTTCTTTTTTTAAATTATTTTAATAATGTATGACATAGAGAAATTCAGATAAAACAAATATTATTGATAATATTCTATGTATGTAAGATTTTGGTTTAATCGTTTTCATATTGCAGGTTTAAAAGCCATCATCAAGACAACTGCTAGTAAAAAATTCTCAGGCTTGGTTGATTCCCATGATAAAATAGTTCTCTCAGCCAAATCTACTTTAACCATTTCCATGCTTTAACTATGGAGACAGAACTGTGTTTTATCACATTATTTGGGCGACCTTATCGTACGTTTGTACCTGTTTGCAGATCTTAATTCTAAGTAACTTCAAATGTATTTTATTTGCGGAGGATAGAAAAAGTCATTCAAAAAAAAAACCTCCAACAAAATAGATGTGCATAAAATCGTAAATACAAGTTGTGTTCCTATCAAGGCCTCAATTTTCTACAAAGTATCCTTGGAAACCAAAATTTTTGAAATGCAGCGGCGGATTTCTAGGCCAAATATTTTTTGCGGGGGATATTTTACAGCCTGGCACATACTCGTTTCATTTATTGCTTAGAATCTAATGGCTGCTGTTGTTAGAGAGCTTTTGATTTGGGCAATGATGCGACTCTAAAACAAAATCACTTATGCATGAACATCCTACCAGGCTTCCTACATTCACTGTATACGTAGATTTGGCAAAATTGCATCCTACAATCCATGCGACGAAAACTTCTCGCATGCGCAGATGACTTTTAGTGACGTCATTACATTCTACCTCCTACTGTCGTCATGCAATCGAAAGCTCCCTACTACCCCAACAAGGGGACTAGTATCCCTGACAGGGGAATCTTATCCATACAAGATAATTTACTGTCCCACCCAATGGTTAAAATAGAGTACTAAAATGAGGTCTATAGAGCTCTCTAAAAAGAGAGCTCGTTAAGTGCTATTTAGAGCTCCTTTTTTAATTACGAGCATGGCTTTGTTTTATCTCTTTGTCTGATTATCAGCAATTACTACTCGTCTTATCACACTCTAAACCCAAGACCCGGCCCAAGCTGTGATAAGCCCAAGGCCGTTTCCCAGTCATCCATGCAAGGCAGAGTGAGAATGCAATGCAGTGGAGGCATAAATATAAATTACAGTACCTCATGATCTGATCCAACCAACCAGCCACGAAAAGTGCACCTGGCCCCCGCGACTGCGTATGAAACTCTTAAACTTACTTTATTTATCCTTTAGTTTGTGACTTCGTATATCATGGATGTACAGTAGTACATTTTTTTTCCTTTAATGAAAGGCATTCCGAAAACCAAACCTCTCTCAATTCTGTACAATTTTTCCAGTCCAAGACGATAAAATTCATTTCTAGGCCTAAATAACGAAGCTCGGAGATTAGTTAAAAATAAACCTTGTAACAAGAAAACGGCGAATAACAAGCATACCAAAACGCTGGGACAACGACGACATGCTTCACTGTAGTCTAATTAATGTTGCCATGGAGATTATCTATTGGTTAAAATGACACGCCAGTTATGTTAGATATAGCATGGAGGTAGTGAAAGTTTCATTGTTTTAATAATTTACATTCTTGCTTGTTTAATCAAATGATAGGGTCTCTATGACTTTAATCCTTAAAAATCGATTGGCAAATCAGCCTGAAGTAAAGACGAAATTCAAGCATTTCTCTACTTTTCTCTAACGTGGTTTCAGACGTCGTCGGGTTCAACAGTGTAAATTGCAAATTCGTCGTAGCCTCATTAAACTTAAAACACTTCTCAAAAATATATGTTGCTAATTTAAGGAAGAAATTTGTAAGGTTTATTTAGGTTTGACTCTAAATAAAACCGTGAGGGGGTTTCCTGTTTGTTTTAAATGAAATTTTTAATTAAAACTATCAGTTTTACTGAGCCTGTTCATGTTTCATGCATTATGCAGTTGTGGGCGATATGACGTCATCACAGCCAAAGCACATGTTTGCACACCACGCCACAAAACAAATTAACTAATTGGCGGGCAGCGTTTAGGAGGCGCTGCCTGTTGTTTACCAGAGACCAGCCTGTGGCATCATCACGACGAGACGAAGGATGGGTTTAGAAAATTATGTCAGACCGAACTTAACAATGATAAAGAAACATCTATTATTATTGCCAAACACGAAACAATTTATACAAATTTATTTGTACGTTCATTTGAATATTCATGTATGTTCATAATTGTTGAATGCAGTTATTTGGCAGTGCTCAATAAACTTATAAACATGCGTGTTAACAAAATATAATCAGTGTGTGTGGGTGTGTTTGTAAGTGTCTTGTTTGACTTGCAATAAGTTAAATGTCTAACTATGCATTTGGAAATGAGGAACAGACAATGAAATTCGTATGAGTATCGAAGGTGTAGTGTGGTCGTAGTACCATGGAGGTATTATTGAGAAGGAGATCACTCGGCAACAGATCCCTTTGACGCGACAAACCTATGTGTTCCCCGCTTTTGGATCGCGCGCGGGCGTATTACCCTATACTTCACATTTGTTCGTTAGCAACTACTTGGCAACGACATGCATTTATACGCTTCCAGCAGAGCAGTTGTGCAATAAAACGTTTGATTTTAACCCATCAAATATCTTTATAATGAACAATGTTCCTCTGATTAGATTTTTTCGGGCTTTTGGTATGTTATTATTATTATTTGTATATTTCAGGAGCGGATTCCGTAAAATATTTGTGTTAAAATTACTTCTGTGTTCATTATAATTTTGTCTAAAGATTGACTGGTTCGACTATAAAGCTAAATCAGTGTAAAACTGAAAAATACTCAGATTTTGGATTCATTTTTCGAATAGTTAACCCTCGTTAACCCTAAAATGACTTAGTTTATTATAATCCTTAATCATTTATTAATTAATATCTGTTAAAATTAGAATTGGCGAATTTTGGCCAATTTATGAAAATTGAAGTTGAAATATACTATACTTTTATAGGTCATGTAAATGTTCCTGTGACAACCTGTAAATAATACCCCTATGGACCAAATGGTTGAACCTAGGAAAGTAATCTATGTAGATCGGTTTGGGATGGTGTAGGGTATCATTAAATAACCTTCCACTGTATTGCCAACAAGTTGTCTACATTGTATTATTTTCAGGTATGTAAAGAAACTTTCATTTTAAATAACTTTCTATTATTTGTTAACTTGA
>NW_022714724.1:37227-44703 GCF_011630105.1 Anneissia japonica
TAGATGAACCATCCAACTATTTGTCATGATATATGTTGATATGTTCGATCATTAAATAACCTTCCACTGTATTGCCAACAAGTTGTCTACATTGTATTATTTTCAGAACACTATACCTAGATTCATCGTAACTGGGGTAACATTCCATTAAATTCGAAACTTTTCTTGGAGGAAAATATTAATATGTTTGATATTTTATGAGAGATAAATGTATAAGCTTCAAAATAGAAAAGATTGCGCAGCCATAGTGATTGACAGTATGTAGTGCGCATTGAGAAAATAAGGTGCTCTCTATTTCGTCATGTTCAATATTTTGGTCAACTATGCCTGCTGAAAATTTGATGGCGGGGAACACATGGGACTTCAAAGGCATCGCGCAAACTTTCTTTATCTTTTTATGATCTTGGTTCATTTGCATAGCGCTGCGTGCGCGTGGCTTTGCCGAGTGATCTCCTTCTCAATAATACCTCCATGGTAGTACAGTGCTTTTATCTCCATGATGTGAACACAAAATAGAAAACTGCAAATGCTTAAAACTAAACACGCCTTGTTTTAAATGCTGAGACACACGTTAAATATATATTTAATTTTAATAAACTTTATCTTATAAGGCATGTAATCAAAATATTGAATCAGGGTTTGTGTCAGTTCAGTTTATATATTTGATAAATTCTAAGGTTTTCTAACTTAAATTCTAATTAAAATTATGTTATGCAGAGATACACGAGGAAATTCGTCCTGAACTATGTGCGTATTTGGTATTGATGCGACCAATAACGTCCTCAATATGAATGAATATGAATGCCGTCATTTCCCTAATTCAAAAGTCCAAAATTAATTTTTATGTAATAATATATGCAATTCAATAAACTTAAAATACACTTATGTAAGCAAAATATTGAATCAAGGTTCGTGTCAGTTTAATGTCTTATTTGATCAATTATGGTTTGTCGTAAGATACATTCTAACTAGAATTATGTTAGACAGAGAAATACATGAGGAAATTCGTCCTGAACAATGTGCGTATCTGGTATTGATACACCAATAACGTCCTTTAATTCGTGTAAGTAAAGTGCCGTCATTTACAAATTCAGAAGTCCAACAAGCAACAAAACTTGATTTTTATGCAAGAATATATTGTTTTCAATAAACTTAAAATAGCCTTGTAAACAATGTATTATATCAGTGTTCGTGTTAGTTCATAATGGCTTGTCAAGTTAAATTCCAAATAGAATTATGTTAGGCAGAGGTACACAAGGAAATTCGTCTTGAAATACGTGCGTATCATATTGATGCAACCGATAACGTCCTATCGTGTAAGCTGAATTTACAAATTCAAAAGTCCCAAAAAACATGTATTGTTTTTTGCAAGAATATATTTAATTAAATAAACCTAAAATTGACTTGTAATCAAAGTAATGAATTAACCTTTGCTTAACAATGGGCTTAGAGCTTCAAAAGAGCTTTCTTTGTTTTTGTAGGTATCTTTGATCATTAGAGTAAGAATGCTTTGATCTTTTGTTTAAATCACTGCTATGTCACCTACTAGAGGTAATGTTTTGATTGGCTAAACACTTTTGGTACTAGTGCATATAAGCTTGCTAATATGGATAATTTTTCATTCCTGATGATGACATAATTAATGTCGAAATATTGAATCCCAACACGATGGCGTGTATTTCAATACTTGGAGTATGTATTATACTTTCTTATCTGTGTTAGTGTGTTATTTGGATTTTGTCTATAGTTTTAACTAGAATTCTGTATTTGGATATTAGGCAGAGAAACAAGAGGAATTTCGTCCTGAACTATGTGCGTATCTGGTATTGATAACGACCAATAACGTCCTCGTGTAAATGACATGATTATTATTTCCATGTCGTTATTTGGGAAATTCAAAAGTCCAATACAGAACTTCATAAATTTCCAGACAAATTTGAATTTTTTTTCTCGACTGTGGGAGGGGCTAGGATTCCCTGACTAGCCCCTAGGGGGGATGAAACCCTGAGAGGCGGTTCTACTGCTGACACAAACCTAAACTTAAAGTTTATTACAGTATTCAAAAAAGTCTATGTAAATTCTTAATTTCTACCACATTCATAATATTCATGTCTCAGAAATTTCTGTGCGTCGCCTGGACCCCTTAAAGATGTTCGGGTGTGGACTTATTGTCTGGGGGCTTGGACCCCTCATCAGGAAATTCCTGGTGCCGCCCCTGTTGGATCACAAACTTCTAAGAGTTCCTTGTCACTATGGTTCAATACTTCAGTACGTGTTACATGTTTCCATAAGGAAAATATTTGTTTATTATTCTGAACAAAATTTTAAAGCAAGGTTCAAAACAAACAAAAAACTGAAACTATACTCACTTTCAACAATTATTGTGACTGTATCAGATTCTGGTGAAGGTGGATCATCAATAAGACTAACAAAACATTCATAGGTGCCATGATCATCTTGCATCGTGTCATCAATAACCAGAGTGAGTTTAGAGTCATCTCCTTCAAGACTAAATCTTTTGTTATAAGGCGGTTGCACAGAACCAGGGGTCCTCTGATACTCCACTATTGTCACAGATGAACCGTTCACAACCTTTAGCCATGTAATAAATGGATCTCTAGTGCTTGCAATACTATTTTTTTGAATGGTACAATCTAATCGTGTTTCTTGACCTTCAACAACTTTTCCATCAACAGATACAGTGACAATTACAGAAGAACATAAACTGAAAACACTAAAAATAAAAATGTTAATGTAGTACAGACAACTTTGTTGCCTTTTGCAATAATAATAAATAGCTGATCCTGTCTTTTGTCATATCAAGTCAACATTATTCACAAATGAAGAACAATTGCATTCTGGGCCAACATACATGAGAAGTTATCTGCGCTCAAAATAGCCACTTTGTTTAATGACGCAATTTGTTTGTGATTTTCAATGTCACCCTGTGTCCATATGAGCGAGTGTATACATCTTTTATTAAAGATCTATTATCGATGAGTAGTTGTCTCTAGCCACAAGCAAGCACAGGCTGATGAAATGAATTAAAAAATGGAATGGCATCCATTAATCAATGGTCAAATGCTAATAAACTACCTTTAAATCCATCTAAATGTGCAGTGATGCATGTGACAAGATGTATAAAGCATTTAGATTATTGGGACTACTCTATTGAGTCAGAAGTTATACCTAAAGTTGATGAATTTAAATTTCTTGGTGTTTATGTAAATAGTAGACTAACATGTCATGCTCAAATTAATTATATATGTTGTAAAGCAAGCAAACGTCTTGGTTTCATTACCAGGTGTAGCAGGAATATGTCCTGGGTAGCTATGCTAAACTTATACAAAGCTCTGGTATTACCAGTTGTCACCTATTGTTGTTCTATGTGGGCACCGGCTGAAAAATCCCATATAAATAGAATTGAAAGCATACAGAGAAAGGCAACAAGAATTATAATGTTTAGGAAAGAAAATTCATGGGAGACATCTTATTGCTATAGGTTGAAAACTCTTAACATTCTGAGTATTGATGATTTATTTAAGCTACATAAACTTGCATTAGGATTTAAGGTTTTGAATGGTTTTTGTCCTCCTACATTTAATGAATATATCAAAATTAGTGAAAGATGTGAGGGCAGACTTTTACATTGGAAAGTGAAAAGCAATACATTTTTAAATTCTGTTTTTGTATCTTTCCCTAGGTTATGGGAACAAGTACCACCTGTAATTCAAAATTCTTCATCAATCTCATCTTTTAAATCTGCTCTAATTAAGTACTATATTTCATTATATTAGTTGTACTTTATTGTATTTTGTTTGTAATTTTTTGTTTAGTGCTTTTATATTTTTGTTTTTGTATAATTACAAAACTTGATTGGTGTTCAGTTCATTTTTGTATAAGGTGGAGTGAGTGCAGTATCTGTTTGGGCTTGTACCTATTCTCACTCCGGGCTTAAATTGTACTTGATGATTGCCAAATAAATATTATTATTCAAAGCCGGGACCAGCCCTAAAAAAGTGAAAAAAGCCTATGTTTTCCATTAACGGTTCGTCATGTGGACAGTTAAAATCTTTTCTTAAATTTACACCAGTTAATCAGATATATTAGATCTACTTATACCACAAATTTCAACTTTAGTACTCAGCTCCTTCATGGTTAGATACTATGTTGAAAACTACACATATTTTAACAGGGGCGGATCCAGAGATGTCCAAAAGGGGGGGCCGAACCAAAAGGGGGGGCCGAAAGGGGGGGGGGGCCGAAATTTGGGCCGATCGAGACAACAATGCCCTAGGGGGTCCGCGAAATTTTTGTGTTCTAGACGCCCGAAAATAACATTTGAGGCGTTGTGGGCTATCATTTTTTTCTTTTTCCTCCTTTTTTTCTTTTTTTCACCTCCCAAAAGGGGGGCCGGGGCCGGGCCGGCCCCCCCCCTAAATCCGCCCCTGTTTAATGTAATCCGAAATAACAAAAGTTTTTAAGAGTTGGGTCATTCCATGCCATGGGATCATAGATTAAAAAAATTTTTTATACTGACAGTTATTCATGTGAATTGAAAAACCTGAAACTTTTAGACTCCAATTCCTGTTTGTTTTCCTGTAGCGGCAGTTTGATGTAAAAGGGGATGTGGCACAAAATAGTGCACCGTGAAACTAACTTTGATTTTCGTATGCTAATATCTTCAGAAGTACAACAAAAATTATCAATATCACTTTTCAGACAATTTAAAGCATGTATCAGGTCATTTCTCAGCATTCCAAAACTTTAAACAATGTACGTGCCATACAATCATTTCCACGCGCACAGCCCGTACTGATCCCAGAATTTACGTTTTGTTACATATTTTAAGTTCCTGACACTGTATTCATATCAGGAGTCTTTTTGTGTCATTACCATGCTCATGGGCATCAAGAAGTGCATGTGCGCATGCGTAAATCTTTTAAATGGTCAAAATTACTCTTTTTTTTTTTTTTAAACTAATTAAAGCATATTTTAGCATATAAAACTTTTCAATTAGAACCGCGCATGCTTTTTGAGGGTCAAAGTACGGCGGATCACATAACTCGTCCTCAGTGACGAATTCACTAGTTTATTTTGGAAATAAAAAAATCATGCAAATACAATGCACAGCATTGCAAGAATTTCTTTTTCAAATACCATACCAAAAACAACCCCACTACTGGTGGAATGTAGAAAGGTGGTCAAATAAATACCGTGCCCGGGCGCTTAAAATATTTTTTGTACTTTTAGAGGGCGCTTATTTAAACGGATAAATATCCTCATTTAACAGGGAATGTGATTCCACTCTACACCTGAAATCATGCCAATTCCACAGTCCCAGGATTGATTGGATTATTGAGGGGGCGTTTATTCAAATTAGACGGGGGCGCTTATTCAAACAGGGCGCTTAAGGAAATATTTACGTTAGGAGGCTGCTTATTCGAGAGGGGCGCTTATTCAAATGGGGCGCTTATTCGCGCGAGTACGGTATGGCTACTGAATGTTGTAACATTGTCTAACCATCAAAATCAAGTTCTCTTGAAAATCTTAACCTAAGGAAGACGCAGATTCAGAAATGTCTACCTTATTCCAAAGGTTTCATGGAAACAAACAATAAATACCTGATCGTAAGCGTAGCTGTAATAAAAAGCATTGACATCTTGTGGGCATACCTGCAAAATAGAAGTTGAAAATAGAAATTCGGCAAATAAAATAGCTTAAAAGTATTGTTTCGTAATAAAATAAACAATACCAAAATATTACATTTGGTTTATTTTATTTCTTGTCATGAAAAACTATATTGAACAAAAACATATACCTATTTAATATATTATTGCAATTGCAAGTGTACCATACCAGTGTTCTCCCCAGGATGAGGGTCAAGCATCATTGTACGCTCCCCCCCCCCACTCACTCTTCTTCAAACTAGGATACATGGACAGCAATGTTTATTTTGAATTATTTTAATGACGATATTTCAAAGCATCACGGAAGACGCATCAAGCGTCATGGCCAGCTTGGGAGCATCACAGTGCACCGTGACGAAGTCCCAAGGTACCGCGACGCTTCAAGGGCCTGGGGAGAACACTGCATACCATATATACTCGTCTTAAGACAAGGCTTGAGATAGCAAATTAAGATAAAAAAACTGGGGGTTGTCATACGAGCGGCATACAAATTATATATATATATGTTAGTATGAATTATTGCAATTTTAAATATGGGGAAATAAGATATTGATAACCATTTAAAAACTCATAAAATTCAGTCCATCATGTATGTAAAATTCGGAAGAGCCCAGAATTGCTCTCCTCAGAACTGCTCTCCTCGCAAAAAAATCGCAAATTGCTCTTCTTGTGTATTCCAGGAGCAGGGGTCCCCAAGTTGAACTCCATTCGCAGGAGATTTTGTCAGGAACCTTTGACTGATTGCAATTACAAAGCGCGTCACGTTGCAGCCAATACGCAACTACTCATAATATCAAATACTTGATATTCAATGATCAAAGAAACAGTTAAATTGCTAGCTCTTGCTATCATTTTTATTTACACAATGTAAATTAATACTAGGAAATTACAAAAATTCTAGAATCTACTACTCTGTACAGTAGGCCTTGTAGAATGCGAAACAACTTCAAATTAAAAATTAATACCAATGGAATCAGCATTAAGATGTTATGTAAATTTAATCGTTCAAACGTAGAAAGGATGATAAAGGAAACGGTGAAAAATGGTATAACAGTAGTACAGTAGTAACGGGACGATGACGAGACGTCAATCGAATACGAGAAGAACAACGTCAACGAGTATGAGTATGTGATTCACTGAAACGTGAAATAACCATAAAATACAAATAGCATAAAGCAATACAATAATGTTAAATGAAAGTATTTTAGCTTTAAATTAATAATACATTCATCCTTGACAATCTTATCTCTTGAAATTAAAGTTTGCCTATAATTTATTATAACAATAATATGCTTTATACGTCCATGGAAACATGCGTGCGTACACACGCGGCTGCCGAGACAACCCGCCGAAGAAGAAGACGTTAGCATACGCCTACACATTCAAACAGGTTGAAATGCCATTTATCGATTTAATCATCAATTAAAACTAACAGTATTTCAATACTTAAAAGATTAACATATAAAATGATCGAGATAGCTCAATCTACATCTATCAGAGTATTCTTACAACTAAACATTATTACTTTAAACTCTGGTTAAATAATGATTTATCATAAAACTAATCATCGAATCACAAACAATCAATGTCAATCATAAAGATCTATACAAAAAGATAGCGTAAAATACGTTCGCTTGCCTAGGTTTATTTAACATTCAATTTATGCATTCTTAACTTAGTTTTAATCAATATACAGCGTGAATCAACTCACCAAAGTTTTGTAGACATTTCAATTAAAGATTTCGCAACTCTACAGATTCTAGATGGCAAGGCAGGCTAAATTAAG
>NW_022714724.1:44902-47735 GCF_011630105.1 Anneissia japonica
ACCCCGCCCCTGCCCACTATAAATCTGATTAATTAGGGCATTACAGGCCTAGTCTAATATTATACATTATTCATTTATTTACACTAGGCCTACATCAATATCATTAATTACATCAATTTACACTTCTTTTCTGGCATCTGTTTAGTTTAATATTGTATTCAATAATAGTAGTAGCTCTTTTACCGCTGAGAGAAGAGCGGAATTTGGATGCAGTTCATGGAAGTCTAGCAAGTCTGTAAAAATAAAAATAATGAAAATATTATCTCAAAATGTATGTATGTAATCTAATCTAATTTATTTTATTCTTGTGAAAATATCGAGACTTGTCTAGGCGTATGTAGTTTGACTTCAAAAACCTTAACTGAGGTCTAGACCTAGGGCAGTACAGGAAAAAATTACTCGAGGTGTTTAAGGCTTGGCTAGGCTCAGGTAGGCTAGCGACAAGCGCAGGCCTCTACAACCATCCGTTTCAAAGCCTACAAAAATGAATATAAACGTATGGTTTTTATCACAATCATATAAAACTGTTTAAAAAGAAGTCAACACACCTTTAAATATCTTTCAACTTTGGCCATTCCACCGTTCTTTACTGATATTACATGCAGCATAACAACATAGACCTCCATGCTTTCAAATAGTATACTTTGCTGAGTTCAGTTCGTTGACCTTGATGGTGCGCCACCAGTGGCAAACGTACTTCTTGTGAATTAAAGTAAATATGAATGTTTGCGTTTCTTCGCTGGAGCCATATTTTTACTTCTTATTTTCGTCTATCAATTAATAATTGTGTGATTATTTTCATGAAACAGCTCGATAAAACTAACTTTATGCATAGAGTTAGCAGTAGGCCTGTGGTTGTATTATCAAATCACACTACAGGCATGGTGGTGAGGCCTGTCATTGCCAGTTTCTGTGTTTTCAGAAATTAATTGCAAATGCATTATAACAAGGCAATTCAACAGAAGGACGCACATCTCGGGACATCAAAGATTATAACTCTGGCATCGACATTCTAGGCGCATGTGCGTCCCTACACGCTGAACGTCACAAAACCATAGCAACCAGACCATAAACCGTCAGCGTACGTGACGAATTACTCACACACGTGTTTAGTTGCCATGATAATCGCGCGTCGTGCGGTGATTACAAAGCCTAATGATATTTTGCACTAACATTAGACTGAAATTATATTCTTCATTTCAACATTAATTTTACCAAAATTGTGGTGAATTATCGTTCATGAGACTTACTTCGCAGAAAAAATTAATAAATGTTCTGTATATACTCAAATGTTCGTTTTCGGCACCTTATGCCAACATTGTCAAAATGGCAGATTAATGTTACATAAGAACATAACGCGCGTGTACATACATACGTGTGTGTATATATATACGCATGTACATTATACGTATATATATACATGTATATATATATTATGTATATATACATGTGTATATATACACGTGTATATATATGTATACGTGTATATATATATATACGTGCTGTCTCTTATACACATCTAGATGTGTATAAGAGACAGTATGTAGTGTCAACAAAGTATATTTGGTTGTGACATCATCTGTCTAATGATGTACGGTAGTACACTGATGTTGGTTGGAGCTCTGCCTGCTCCACTTGTGTTTATAATGAATTACTGAACATGATAGGAGCAGGCAGGCTCTACATTATCTGACATCTGTCATCATCGACTAATGACAATCAGGATGAAATGACAAGACAGTCAGTTGACAAAGATTGCTGAATGTGATTGAAATGTCCAGGTAAATGTTGATGTTATTTTGGTTGAATCATAAATGAAAGTTTAACAACAAATTCAAACTTGCAGCTAAATTGTAATCATTTTCTTTAATTTGTGCTTTTGCACAATTTATTTATTTCTTGAATTATTTTATTTGATTTCGTTAATATCCAACAATGAACAATGTCACCCTTTACAGGATTAAAGAATAAAATACTATATTTTTAGTTATTCACATTTAAATATTTGACATTTAAACAAATAGCCAATATTAAACAAGACAAGAAAATAAATATCACTAACATTAAAATTTTGATGGAAACATAGTAAATATTCACAAAAAATCAATTTTACATAAATTACGTAACTTACAGATGGTCACTAAACCCATAAAGACTTACAAATGTAGGTATTTGGATTCCCAGTAAAAAGTGAGCTGCATCTATAATGATCTTCCTTTCCTTTTCAAATTGTTCAGTCTGAAACAATGTCAAAAGTTTACACACTTAGGTTACTTGTATTTTCAAGCATGAAATGGCCAGATACAAAATCTTTTGTCTTTATTATTCTGATTAGAGATCAAAGCTGCTATAGACATGGAAACTATGGTCCCAAAAGTGGAGACCTGTATTTAGCATGTTCATTGATGTAAATTTTACATTGTTTTAAAAAATGAAACTATACATAAAATCCCATAATATAAGATTTAATTTAATGTTTTAATGGCCTTTAGAAAGATACAAAAACTGTTTTCACTTGGCAATCCAGATAGGAATTACCTTGTGTAAAATTAAGAAATGGATAAGCAAACAAAAAACAGGCGTCAACGTTCCTATGCATGATACATGGCTTAAAAAGTATATAGGCCCTATATATATACGTGTATATATATATATATACGTACATATATATACACGTATATATACACGTTTATATATATACGCGCGCGCGTATATATATACGTGTATATATACATGTATATATATATACGTATATATATATATATATAAGTATAAATAAAATATAAGTATAAATAAAATAAATATAAATAAAATATATAAATATAAATAAATA
>NW_022714724.1:48633-62713 GCF_011630105.1 Anneissia japonica
GATTATATAGGCCTACAGTAATTACATAAACATGTGTTGTAAATAAATTTTAAGTGAATGCACATTGTTTTAAAACTACATATATGCAGTTCTAATTTGTGATTAAAAAATATATACTGAGAGTATCAGAGCTGATTAAATGTCAATAATAATGGGTTGGAAAAGCATTGAAATCCTGAGCTAATAGGCCTACCAATAGTATGGATCAATAAAGCACAAGAATTCATAATGATGACTGTATTTTGCACTTCTTTACCGACGTCCCGTACCGGTATTATGAGTTTTTACCAATCACTTTTTATTTACTAGATATAAAAACAAACTGGAATAGACACCCAGACAGTGACAGACATCGGTGAATACATAACCTCCTTGGTGGCGGTAGAAATCGTTGCTATTATCCAAATAAAACACAAAACAATTAAAGCATAATCATGATCAGTAAAGACTAAAACAACAATACAGCGCAGAATCGTATGGCCGGACGCCCTCTTAGTGAAAAAGTTTTCCTCAATTAGTGGAAAAGGAAGGGCGCCTTTTGCGTCTGGATATACTTAGCAATAGAATGGCGCCCTGTACGTTGGGCACGAAGTATAGGAAACTTGCATGGTTAAAAAGAAGGGCGCCGCCTACGTTGGGCACGACTTCCGCCTCATTTTACAATGCGAGTGCTCTATTTTGTTTTTTTAGTATCTTTGCTTCATATGACTACTCCATAGAGATAATAATAATACTAGAGCGCCAACCGCAATGTATTCGATGTTCGAAATACTCAGAACTGTGTGGGTACCAAGATGGCTGCCATAGATTTAGTTAATGGTTAATGGTTATTAATTTATAGAGCGCAAAATACAAAAAGTCTCTAAGCGCTATCAGGCAAGTGTAAAGATGGAACGGAAACCAAAACCACAAAATAAAAAAGATTTAGCCAATCAAATTTCGCTAAGCACCATCGTTTGCAATTGCGCCCTCAATTTACTCAGAGGGTTCAGTACAGCTAGCTACCCGTATGTTTGAAACTCGAGCGTTGCGGTGTTTGGGTGTAAGGTACACGATTTTAATTTTCATTCCTTGGTACTTTATTTTTTAATAAGATGCTCCACTTGGCCTCGTTTTGGCTACAATAGTTTAATAATTTGTTATTACCATTACTCATTATCATTAATGAAATAATAGTCAGTCAGAGGGCTTATTAATATGTAATAATATGTAATAATATGTATACTAAGCCTGAAGGTGGCGCTTTACTACGATGGCCATCTTGGATGGTACACATACATAACTCTGCATTGCTGCGCCATCTTGCCAACACTCTAGTTGTTTAATAGCTCTATGGACTACTCATACAACAGAAAAAAAACGTCGCATGGAGTTAGTGAAAAATGGAGATCTAAATGAAAAAAACGATGTATTTCAGCAAGTATTAAAACCTTTTTGTTTTATTTTAGGCCTTCTTCAAAATACCTATGGCACAGCAGTTGATTTTTTTTGCCATAAAACCAAAATAGTTTCATGCATGCCGACTTGCCGATCGGTTAGCGTGAGCCCTGACTGAACTCTGCAGAAACTTCACATCGAACTTCGCATCGCGATGTAAAAAAAATGTCGGAAAACTTTTCTGACACATGCGCATTTGCATAAATGTCTACACACATACGCACACACATACTTAATATTATCAGCGAATAAATCGGTTGTCAAGCAGACGGCCATTGAGTTATTACAATCTGGTTTTAGTGTCTTTCATTATACTGTACTACTGGCGCTATTTATCGTTGAGTTGCGAATAAATCGGTTGTCAAGCAGACGGCCATTGAGTTATTACAATCTGGTTTTAGTGTCTTTCATTATACAGTACTTGTTATTGTAACAAACAACATGTGTCACAAGTGGTGAATTACATCAAATGGATTAGATGAAATTACAAAGAAGAACCTACCACGACGTAGGATCTCACAAATCAACACAGTTGACAAGAAAACAAAGTTTTCAGGCCCTGGTGTTACCATTGAATGATCAGGAGACCCTACTCAACCGAGTAGAAGTAGGTGGTACGCTGACGCCTGCGTGAGTACAATTGTTGTTTACCGACGAGGATAGGATAGGCCTACACAAAGTGTACGGTACCATTCGTCACCATTAATTCATGCACAGCATATAGGCTAGTGGAAGGAAGATGGCAACTTACCAAATACCACCACCTCCACCAATGGAAAGTTTTTCAACAAAATTGGGAAGATTATTTAATTGCAACAGGATTAAGCACTAGGACAAAACAGTTCAGGCAGCAACATTAAAGTCAATAATGGGACCTGACTGTAAAGAGCGATTGTAAAAATTAGAATTAACAAAGCACAATTAAAAGATCCAAAGGAAATTTTATCCAAGCTGCAAGCTCACTTCACACCCACTCGAAACATTTTGTACGACAGATTTATATTTCATGGTGCTGAACAACAACCAAAAGAAAACATCAGTCAATATGTACATAGACTGAAACAGTTGGCAGAACCATGTAAATTCAGAGCACTCAACGATGAAATGATAAGGGATCGTTTAGTATTAGGTGCATGGGACAAAACTGCTAGAGCCAGATTGTTCCGCAAGAAAGAATGCAACCTGGAATGGGCAATTGAATTGCTTAAAGTCAGTGAAACAACGACGCAGCAGCTATCGGAAGTAGCTGGGAATGAAACACAGGTGGTGAATTTTGCAAAGAGTCAAAAGAGTACAAAAAAGTCAGACAAACCAACAACAAAGAAAAAACATGGCAAAACCAATACAACAAAGAGTAACAGCACACGGTCAGGTACATGTCGATATTGCGGGAAAGTTCACGAATTTAAGAAAGAAAAATGCCCAGCCTATGGAAGAAAGTGTGGAAAATGTGGTCTACAGAATCACTCCAAAGAGAAGTGTAGACCAAAACAAAGAAAAGCAGTTGTCAACAGAGTAGAAGACACTGATTCAGATGACTCAGCCTTCAATGTTGAAACAGTTGGAGCTATGTGATAATAATAAAGGCAAACTAATGGTATCACTGCACTTACAAAACACCAGTGGAGAGGTTGTGGCAGACTACTTCTTAATATATGGCTGTGGAGAAACCATGGATGAGGCGATTGTAGACCATGATACCAAATTGACCAGTTTCCTTGAAAGAGCAAAGAAAGTAAATCTGAAGCTAAACAAGAGCAAAATGAAACTTAGGCTAACAGAAGTCAAGTATATTGGACATATACTAAGTTCAGAGGAAGTGAAAGCAGACCCACTCAAGGTCAAAGCCATCAATGAGATGCCTGTACCAAATGTCGGCCATTTTTATGTGTGATAACAGAACCTAAATCGAGGTAAGGCTAGGCCTAGCCTAGCAGTGTTGGATAGGCTAATGTTTTCGGCGCCTACGATATTTCTTTGCACGACCTATCGCAAAATCAAACATGAAAAATTAATCCACATTTATTTTTTGTGTGGAACACAAAAAAATCAAATTTTCGTCTTATTTTACATTTTTTTCATGCTTAGGAATGTCAAAATTTAGTTAAACTAGCAATTCCATATTATATTTATAAATCTTTATAACATTATACAAAAATTAGATTTTTCTTAACAACTGAAACTTTGCCAGGAATGGGGCTTTAAAAGAGAAGTAAAATTTGTCACATGCACATATATGAAGCCATAATAAACACCAAATTTGAAGAGGCCCGTTAGAGGGCCTCCTTCACTTGAGAACGTCATTCAATTCAAATTCAATTCAATTCAAATTTATTTCACTTGCAACAAAAATTACATACACAATTCAATCATGCGAAGGTTAACAAACACACAAAAAAAGCAAGCAAGGGTTGCTGAGCAGGCATAAGCCCATATAAACAACTCCCCTATGCAGATTAATACAATTTATAGAAAATAAGCAGTAAAACTACAAGAAACAATTAAACTATAGAAACATAAAGACTTATATGTTGAATTAATTGAAAACTTCAAAATATAACAGATTATTTTAAAAAAATGCCAACAAAATATGTAAATACTTATATTTAGGCCTAGTTAACAAAAGAAAATAAATAAATAAAATAAGTAAATAAATTTAAAAAAATAAAAATAAATATGATAAACAAATGAATAAAAAGAAGTTTAAATAAAATATAAATTAATTATAAAAAGTTCACTTTATATACATGATGTGATAGTCAGCTTACTTAGGCCTAATAACAATGACTATAATAAATTCAATCGAAAATAATTAAGGTCTACATAAAATCAAGGTAAATACAATAAAAACCTATGGAATATATTTAGGAGTTATAGTTATTCAATTAAAATGATATTATCTAAAGGCAAATTGGACAAGAATCGGAATGATAAAGGGAAAGACAGCATAGTAGTCATAGTAGCATAGAATCTACATGCCTAGGGAGTGCATTCCAGTCAACAACAGTTTTGTGTGAAAAGGAGTATTTAAGAGCATCAGTGTGGTGCATTGGAACTGTAAGTAAGCCTGAGATCGTGATTAGATCGAGTTCTGTTGTGATTGAAAGAGAAGTAGCTAGAAAAAGTTAGATCAACTAAATTTTCGGCGTTCATGCAAACTGGTCCAATTTAGTCTGTTTAGTAGAGAGCAGTAAGGGGACTCGTAGTCTTTACAAATGAAGCGGGCTACTCGACACTGCACACGTTCCAGCATTTGGCAAACACCCACTCTGTAGGGATCAATCGCAATTAACGAATTAAGGAACCATAAAGCTTGATTAAAGATGTTTGTGGGCAGTTATGAAACACGCGTTTTATAATTCCAAGAAGTCTGTTGCATCTTTTACTTTTTATGGAAAAATTATTTTTGAACGAAAGGGTATTGTCAATAGTAACACCGATGTACTTTTCTGATGTTGACCAACTCAGAGGATTGCGTGCCTCGCAAGTTATTTTTTATTTGTAATTGTGGTTTTAACTCTTAAAAAACATTGATTGAATTCACCCAATTATACAAAACAAATATTCAAACCATTAGAAGAGTACAATCCCTAGAGCAGAATCTACAACCGACATATGAAATCAGGAACACCAAGAACAGACAACCAACAAGCAGCGTGTTACTTTTGTGGCAAACAAAATCACCACATGAGAAACTGCAAACATCTACTGTATTTTACGAACCTCTAGTACCAAGTGGTATTCGTTCAAAAAAAATTGTAAACTACGGTAGAGAAGGTGTGAGTTTCCACTACCTAACCTAGCCGACCAGTACGAACCAACGACAGTGCAGCAGTGTGTTCTATCGCAATCTAAAAGATTCTCTAGGCCCTAGCTAATTTTACCTTCGATAAAAAACGAATTATTTTAATCGCTAGCTAGCATTCTTCCATTTAACAAAATATTGTTTTAATTTTCATTAAAACATCTGTATACTTTATGGACCTTTCTGTCCTGTTTTGTAGTTTTTAGATCGCGAAAATCTAGCTTCGCGGTGTCAAATAAGTTGCTGACTTCCACACACTTTTTTATTTCGTCATCGTACACATGTACGCTTATTTTAACGACTGGCGTTGGTGGTAGTTCGTTGAAAATTTATAGCGACTATTATAGCAGAAATGGAAAAGATTGAATTGTCAATAAATAAATACAACAAATCTGATTTTATTATTAAGAAAAATATACATTATCACTTTGAAAAACGTACGCAATCGGACTTTTTAACGTTATTACTTGGTCGATGATGCAAAGGGCAAAGGTCATTGGTAATATCGACTATTCGTAAAACGGACGTTTGCTGGGTTTTTACCCATAATATTACATATAATTTCTAAAAACCAGACTAATGAGACTACTTCGATGCTGTTGTTAGCATTGTTGGAGTACGTTGTTGCCAGCCAGAAGATAATAATGGTGGTACAATACAACAAAGAATATAAATAGAACAAGCATGGATAATCTATGTTTGTAAAGTTTTAAATAAATTTAGGAAGTTTAAGGATAAGAATATTGTTTCAATTATTAAAAAACATAAAAGTATAAAAGATCTCACATGGATATTAATTGATGTCCATCAATGTTTCTCAAACCTGCTTATTGTTCAGCAAAATATACCAGTACATAAGCCCTGTGATATGTGCCATAGTCAATATGTTTAAAAACATTAACAGGTATTAGCAAATAAATTATTACATTATAAATATATATGTGGCAAAGACAAGCCAAACCAGTCACTCGTCAGAAAAATCAATTTTTAGTTATTAATACAGGGTTTAACAGTAAAATGAGAGCTATAAAATGGTAAAAGAATCATTTAAATCCGACACTTCGTTATGAATTTGAACACGAGTTTAAACATACAGCTGATTTGAGAAATCAGCCTTTAAAGTTTACGATTTCAGGCATTTCTTAGGCAGAAACCATCACCAAATCGTTAAAAATTGTTGTTTTAACATTGAAAATGAAGAAAATAACAGCACAGCATGATGTAAAGATACATAAAGGTTAGTTTAGTGCAATAAAATAGATTTCCAAAATTTTGACATTCCAGCATGTTTTGGCCATTACTCCAAAACAGGATTTGCGACAAGTAACTGGTTTGGCTTGTCTTTGCCACATATGGTTAAGTGTGTATTTATGAATATGTGATCATATGGCAAATGTTTTCCACAGTGATACATTTCAGTCTACACCACAACTCTACCTGGAACACGCCCACTTCTTCCAAATTATAGAAATTGTTTAAATTTATTCAAAAATCTCTACTCAGGTACTTCACAACACCCTACATATCAAAAAAAAAAAAAACAAAAAAAACCATAACTTTAATAATGTAAACTCTACAATATTTATTATTCTATAGGAAAATACAGTTACAGATTGTCAGGATCAACCAACACTCACACCTATAGTCAATTCACTCAACACCGAGACGCTGGAATTAAATGCATGCAGACCATCATTTAAAAATTGCAACAATAATTTAATATGAATTAATAAATGACACCCTTTAGAATGACATTCATATGACTAATCCTCTAATAATACATAATTATGAACTAACATTCATTCCTGGTTACTGTATATCATATCATAACCAATAACTTAATATGAATTAACGAATGACAATCTTTAGAATGTTAAATTCATATAGCTAGTCCTCCAATAACACATAGTTATGAACTAACATTCATTCTTGTATAGTGTATGATATCATAAACAATAATTTAATAATTTAACGAATGACAACCTTTAGAATGTTAAATTCATTTAACTAGTCCTCCAATAATACATAGTTAGGAACTAACATTCATTCATTTTTAGTGTATGATATCACCAATAATTTAATAATATAACCAAACCAAAGTTAAGTGCTAGTTAAACACGAAAACAAATAGGCCTACTCAATTAACTAACGTCGTGATATAACCTACAAAGTTATGATATCCATTAGCAGTAATTAATTCATATTAAACAAATTGTCATATCCGGCTAACACTCGTCATACTGGATACAAATGCGACCTATGACATTTATGTTCATACATACATTCTGTTGAGTATTTAGTAACATTCACACCATTGGTTCCAAAAACAATACATCTATTCTTGCTTAGAGCCCAGACTTGAATTACTGCCCACTCTCTTCAACGGTCAACGGTGGACTAATGATATAAATTAATAATAAACATAAAATAATACTGATAAACTCAGGACTGATATGCAGATCTTTCACGGATTGTTTTGGAGTCAAAACTGGAAGATGTAACAATTCTTCACTGATCGCACCATAATTATCAATTGCATCTGAATCCAGATCTGTATCATCTTTTATTACAGCCACTGCTGCTACTTCTAACACATTGTACTCCAACATACCACTAGCTTTTTCCTGACGTCGGAAATACTTTCGAAGGAGGTTTATATGGAACGTTTGTTTTCTATTGCCCAAATCAATTTGGTAGTTCAACTTATCGACTTTCTTTACTATCCTAAACGGTCCTTTCCAGTGCATTAGGAGTTTGTTTCCATCAGTAGGGAGCAATAGAAGTACTTCATCATTTACACAATATGCACGTGGTCTGGCTTTCTAGTTGTACTGGGCTCGATAGGTATCTTTAGATTTCCATAGTTCTTCTCTAGCTAGCTGACACGTTGTTTCCAGACGGGATTGAAGATCAATAATGTATTGGTAAGTATTCCTGGTCTCACTTTCTGTACATTGTTCAGTCCATAATTCTTTTAAAATAGTTATGGGTCCCCTTACATTCCGATTGTATAACAGTTCAAAGGGAGAGAAACTTGTACTTGACTGTGGGGTATCACGATATGCAAATAATAATGGACATATATACTGGTACCGTGCTTTCACGTTTCGACCCTTTGGTATAGTACGCTGGCGAATATCTGCACTCATGCCTGGCCAATAAAAGTTAGTCATAATCCTATCTTTAGTTCTTTTGGTGGCTTGGTGACCTTCTAACACTGATTCGTGGGCAATCTTCATAACTTGATTTCTATATACTGTACCTAAGGCACAACTACTTGTTTAAATTGGTTTCCATGTTCAATATTAGGTTTAATGAATTCTCTGTACAAAATGCCATCGCCAACCACAAATGAACAACTACCCCCGCCTCTACATGGTTTGGTGTTTGGAGATTTGGACATTTCCCAAATTTTTTCAAGTGTTGGATCTAATAATTGCTTCTCTTTCAACAACTCAGCAGTAACCACTGTCTCAAACGCCTTCGGTACTCCAAGTGGTTTAAACGGTTTTTCACTTGCCTTCAGTTGACTTCTAGTCTCAACCGCCCCTGCTACACCCGTCATTACATTATTAGAGTCATGTTGGGATATTGATTTTGGAGTTTGTACTTGTGAGTCATCTGCTACATTAGAAACACTATTTTCTCCCTCTGCCTCTTTCACCTCCTTCAATTCCGTTTCCCACAAAGTATTTGGATTGGTAGCTTCAGGTACCCCTTCAATATTACCAAGAATAAGGTCATATACCGGGTTTGGCATACATAATGCTGTTACATTACCAATAAAGTAAGGAGTCTTAACATAAATGTTGGCCATTGGAAATTTTCTTACGGTTCCATCTATTAACACGCATGTTGTATGTTCACCAGTCATTTGCGATCAGTTAAATAGACATTATGACAAGCATACCAGACACTGTGAAAACGAGATGCTTTGCAAATGACACGCCAGTAACATTTCCCTGGTTAATGTAAAGTGAAATTTACGCCTTTCCAATGTTATTGCTGCGAAGCAGCCAATTCATATTCTTGACAGCGATTTGACCTCTGAAAGGTCATTGTTTGTCAAAAAACCTGCGCCTAACAACTGAGAAGCGGAGTTTCCTTCTTCGTTCTGCCGGGTAAAATCAATTACTTTAGGCGACGTTTGTAGACTAACCTACTCGTACCAACGTCCGCATGTCGCGACGCTGGAGTACTATTCAGCGTTTTTACGATATTTCTAGGTTTCCTATTTCTAGGTTTAATCGGCTCATGTCTCAGCCACAATATTTTGAGGCCAATATTATTTACGAACCCAGTTAAACTTATTTACTAGCCTATTTCAACGTGCTAATTATTACATTTAGGCGACGCTTGTTGTAGACTGGCATACGGTACCAACGCTCGTTTTTACTAGGTTTTTTCTACGTCAGCTCGAGTATTACTATTCAGCGTTTTTACTATAATCATGGGCGGTATAAATGTCAACTCGGCCCAAGTCTCGGCACAATATTTTGAGGCCTATAGTATTTACGAACCCAGTTAAACTTATTTATGTCAACGTGCTAATTATTACATTTTAAAACAATAATTAAAAATGTATTATACTAGGGTGCCGCGAAACTGTGGCCAAGTTGACTTAACGAATTCGATCATGCTTATGTGTGGTGCGTTGGCAGTCAACTCGCCTCTACAAACTCGCCCCTACGAAAATTCGCCGCCTTGAAAACTCCTTATACTAAGTCATCTCCCCAAATAAAAAAAAATAGAGTTGACGTCAACTCGCGACGCCAGAGTATTAATATTCAGCGTTTTACTAAATAACCATGGAGGTATAACTATATGTCAACTCGGCCCTTGTCTCGGCCACAATATTTTGAGGCCCTTAAATATGGTATTTACGAACCCAGTTAAACTTATTTATGTCAACGTGCTAATTAAATGTATTACTGTATAATACTAGGGGGCCGAGAAAACCTGTGGCCAATTTGACTTGATGCCGACTTGACTCGGAATTCGATGTAAAATTGCTTATTGTGGTACGTTTGGCAGTAAACTCGCCTCTAAAAACTCGCCGCCTTGAAAACTCGACCCACCATAACATATGTAGGCCTAGCCTAGACTTTGTAATCGTAGACCATCAAAATAAAAATTGTAAGTTATAGAGTTAACTAGGCTTACATTTTCTAAATATAAAGTTTTGAAATTTTATTAAAAACCTAAATCATAATTTACATCACCACTAAGGCACTGTTTTGACAAAAATGAAAAACTATGACTGACCTCTCATCTCATAATATATGAAGCGTTCTAATACAGTACTGTTGTTATGCAATGAGAAGCGTCCTATTAGACAAAACTAAACTGCTTGGTCTCCATTACTTTGGTTTCGCCGTCAGCACGTTTTACTTTCTCAGTAAGTATTTTTGCCGTCAGCACGTTTTACTTTCACAGTAAGTATTTTTTTCATATAATTTTTTATTATGTCAAATTCAAAATTATTTTTGACTGGAAGTTTTCATCAAGGTCATGAACGATTTAGTGGTATTTCACGGGGAAGACAATGTTCATTTATGAGTTTTACAGCGTTGTTATATGCCCAAAATTTATCCATCAAACAATGGACTGCTTCTACTGTAAATACTATTCTTGACGAAGGTGATCGACTTTATGTTAATGCTCTGACAACTGGGTCGATTCCTGACACAAACATGTTGTCCCTTGAGTTCCTCCCTACTGTAGCAATTGTGTCTTTTGACACTAACACAAACAATGTGCTTATTCGGGCACAAATTAATGATTCGCTTACTTGGGCAGAATCGCAAATAAATAATCTGCTTCTCCAGGCAGATACGTCTCCTATGAGGCTGACTAGGCCCAGGCCCAATGACAATGCTGATTTACCAGTGGTAGGCCTAGACCCTAGTGAAAATTGCTTATGGTTGATAAATTATAAACAATTTTATCAAGGAAGAATTCATAAGCTTCTCGAACATGACAACAACGATTTATACTGTACTTTGCATTCAGCTTTGATGAATACTTTTTCAAGTAATAATTTTGCATTTATAATATTACAAGGTTATATAATGGCTTTGATAAAGATTGAAGATTATTTTTATGTATTCGATTCTCATGCACGAAATGGTAATGGAATGCATGATGCAAATGGCACTGCTGTTATTATGAAATTCTTGAATATTTCTAACTTAAAACAATACTTATATACTCTGTCACAAAAGTTAAACACTGAAATATTTGAGTTTGTCCCTGTAGAGTTTCATAAGCATACTATTCAACCTAATGTTACTAATGTACCAAATTTTGAAAATATTGAGAAGCAAATGAAGTTAAAAAAACAAAGTGATTATCAAAAAAAGCGAAGGTTAAAAGAAACTCTTACTGAAAGAAACTCAAGACTGGATAAATCCAGGAAATATATGACAATAAAACGACAAAAACTTCAATTGATGCCATAAATTGTACTGAAGGAAATTCAAGACTTGATAAATCCAGTAAATGTATGACAAAAAAACTACAAAAAACTTCAATTGCTACCATAAATTCTGATGTTACTGATTTACCAACTACTGTAAATATTATGTCAAAAAAAAGTGAAAAACTAAACAAAATTTCTCAGAAAGACTATTTAAGTGCGTTTGATGCCATCAATTGTGGTAAACTACACGAACAAAGTTGGGCAAAGTGTAATATTTCTAAATTCCACAATTCAATTCAATATTTTAATTCGCATTGTACTGTTTGTCAAGAAGCATGGCCATTAAAATCACGACCTAAATCTGCAAACAAATATGTATGTATACGCTGTAGTAGGGATAAGACAGCTCCTAAAAAGTTTTCAAAAGAAAATTTTATGATCCCTTCTGCTGTTCCACCACAGTTACAAGGGTTAACTCAAACAGAAGAGATGCTTATTGCTCGTGCTCTACCGATAATGAGAGTGTATATCAAACCTGGTGGTCAAAGGGGTTATTATGGACACTGTATCAATCTACCACAGAATGTTAATGAAATTGCATGGTCATTGCCAAGATATCCCAAAGAGCTTTCTCTAATAATAGTTAAAATTACAGGTAAAGACAATACTTTTAAAGATGTTAAAGTCAGAAGACAAAAAGTTCTTGATGCTTTGTTGTGGCTAAAACAAAATAATCCTCATTATAATAACATACACATAAATACCCATGCATTAGATTGTTTGCCTGTTAATGGAATACCATCTGATCTTTTGACTGTTGAGGCAAATGACCCCAGTATTTTCTTGGATGAAACTCTTGAACAGGATGTAAGTCAACCTTCTGATAATCTACCTGATGACAGATTGTATGATGAATCTTCTGAGATGAGTAGTTTTTTACCTGTCGGTAAACAACAGCTACAAGAACTGAGTGCTATAAAAAGTCAGCTTTCAGCTCAACAACCTATGCCCTGGCCTACAGTTGAAAATCAACCATTAAATGAGTATACCTCGCTACTACTATGTCTTTTCCTACACTTTTTCCTGATGGTATGGGAGACCCCACTAATCCAACATTGGTGAGAAATGTTACTCTATCACAGCAACTAAAACATCTTATCAAGTTTGCAGAGAAAATTGATGGCAAGTTTATATACCGATTTGCAAGCCATGCCAGATTTTCATACTGGGCATTTAATATGCTTGAAAGAAGAAGAACTTTGCAACAAAGTGGTATCTTTCTGGCACAAAATCCCAGTGAAGCACACCTTAACATTGATCAGTTACGTGAAATGGCTGCGAATTGTGATTCTTCTGCATTTATGTCCAAGGTATCTAGGTATGTTGCTAATCTTTCTGGCTCAAATGCTTATTGGCATAAGGTTAAACAGGACCTTAAAGCTATAATAACAAACGTTGGAACACCGACAATATTCTTTACATTTTCATCAGCTGACATGCACTGGCCTGAACTTCATTCTCTTTTTGGACAGAACAACAGCAGTACCAGTGAAATTAGACGGCAAAATGTACTACAAAATCCACATCTTGTTGATTGGTTTTTTACTCAAAGACTAGAAAGCTTCATTAAGCACTGGTTGTACAATAGTCTTGATGCAAAATGGCATTGGTTTAGATATGAATACCAAAGTAGAGATAGTATACACTGCCATGGAACTGCTAAACTAAAAAATGACCCTGGATTGTGTGACCTGACTAAGATTGCATTGAAAGGTTTTTTGGCTCAAAAATATAAGACTCAACATGACATTGATACAAAAGAACTAAATCAAGATATTGAAGCTGGCAAGAAAGCTGCTGACATAGCTTGCCAGTATGTTGATTGGTTGTTATCAACAGTCAATCCAAACCCACCAGAAATAGACACATGGATTAGGCCCCAAGTACATCCATGCCAGAGGTCTTATAGAGATATTGATGATTCAGAAGTAAATTCTGATTACATAGATATCTTAAATACTGTTCAACGACATACTCGCTGTAGTACAAATTATTGTCTGCGAAAAAAGCACAATAATCTGTGTTAAAATGTAGGTTTCACTTTCCATTTGAATATTGTTCACAAACGAAGATAGAATTTGAACAGGTTAACACTATTGGTGATGATCCACAATATAGAGCCAAGCTTATCACAAAGAGAAATGATCCCAGACTAAACAACCACCAACAAATACAACTACAAGGATGGAGAGCAAACTGTGATATTCAAGTTGTTATTGATCACTACGCATGGGTGTACGGTAAGAATGGCCCCGGAAAAAATGGCCCCGGAAAAAATGGCCCCGGAAATAATGGCCCCGGAAAAAATGGCCCCGGTAAAAATGGCCCCATATGACAGGTAGGTAAAAATGGCCCCA
>NW_022714724.1:66128-82013 GCF_011630105.1 Anneissia japonica
TTGCAATAGAACACGCTGCTGCACTGGTCGTTGGTTCATACTGGTCGGCTAGGTTAGGTAGTGGAAACTCACACCTTCTCTACGAATACCACTTGGTACTAGAGGTTCGTAAAATACAGTAGATGTTTTATTAAACAAGCCTTTCGACCGTGTGACGTCAACGGCCTGAAACTGGCTGGCTGATTATCTGGCTCTAACTTGGCATCGAACGCAATTAGGGGATTATCGTATCATGTTTCAAGACGGGTATATCTAGATAAAGTTCGACGTGAACCAAGCTACAGAGCGTGAAGAATGGATGATCATATCTGATCTTTACACTTCATTTGAAAATTATGAAATAACACAGACAAATCATAATTGGCATCAAGGTCGAGCCAGCTACACCAATCAACAAATTGGTGAAATGCCTACTTGGATTAAAACCACAAAAGAACATTCAACTATTGTTGTACAACAAGACTATGATGTAGTAAATACAAACAGTTTCAGTAAAGAGCAACAACTTGCATATGATATTTTAAAAAAAACATTCTGAAAACCTGACTCCAGAGAAAAAACCATTGTATTTGATCATATTAGGTGTAGCCGGTACAGGTAAAAGCTATCTTATTAATGCAATTCATAACCTTTTGCACAGTAGATGTGCAGTTACTGCTACAACAGGAAAGGCATCTTATAACATTCGAGGTGTCACAATTCATTCCTTTTTGAAATTACCAATTTGATCCCGAGGGAACAAAGATCTTTCAGGTAAATCCTTATCTGGATTACAAGAAACCCTTAATGGTATTGACTACATTGTGATTGACGAATATTCTATGCTTGGCCAAACTATGTTTGGTTGGATTGACAGACGTTGCAAACAAGCTACTGGCATGTATGACCAAGTTCTTGGGGGAAAATCATTCATTTTAACTGGTGATCCAGGACAGTTGCCCCCCGTGGCAGACAAACCACTTTATCATCCTAAACCATCAACTGCTATTGGTGAACAGGGATACCAAACTTACAGAATGTTCAATAAAGTTGTTAGACTAACTGTTAATCAAAGAGTGCAAGGTGTTAGTACAGAACAACAACAATTCAGAAATTTGCTATTGAGATTACGTGTTGGAGATACCACACGCACAGATTGGGAAACTCTGTTAACTCGACAACCAACAAACATTAGAGATCTTATCACATTTAATGATGCTACCAGGCTCTTCTATCTCAATGCTCAAGTTCATACATACAATTGTGATCAACTTATCAAATTACAGCAACCTGTAGCTTCCATAAATGCATGTCATTCTTCGCCCACTGCAAAGAAAATAGCTTCTGAAGACTTTTCCGGTCTACAACCAATATTATTTCTTGCAAAGAATGCAAAAGTAATGCTAACAATGAACTTGTGGCCACATGTTGGTCTCTGTAACGGGGCTACTGGAACAATAATTGATTTTGTGTATCACCATAACAATGAACCACCTGACTTGCCTGTGGCTGTTATTGTTCAGTTTGATGACTACAAAGGCCCATCTATCAGCAATACTCTAAAATCTTGTGTACCAGTGTGTCCAGTGACTGTGACTGTTCAAACACATGATGGGGTTCATGAGAGACAACAATTGCCTCTTAAATTAGCATATGCTATTACAATACATAAAAGCCAAGGTCTTACTCTTCAAAAAGCCTGGATTGACATTGGTCAATCTGAAAAAACTCCTGGTATATCTTATGTTGCAATTAGTAGAGTAAAATCATTGACATCATGTGTTATTGAACCAATGACATTTGAACGTTTAACAAGCATAAAATTATCATCAAATTTAAAATACAGACTTGATGAAGAAGAAAGGTTAGCACAACTGGCATCCAATGAATTTAATCAGGCACAAGAATAAAATATTTATGGTAAATAAATTTGATTTTTAAACAAATAAATCTTTAATAATTAATAACCTCAGATCGGTATTTTACTCTTGAATGAACTAATTATAAAAATATCAACAAATTTTTTACTAAAATGTAATCATCAAAAAGACATACAATACTCAAACTGCCAATAAAGACCAGACCATCAATATTTTTAAAAGCTTTGAAAACATACTTTTGTTAATCTTACACTAAAATCATAATTGTTGTATTATTTTTTCCCCTAGATTAGCAAGAAATACAACAAAAAAGATGAATCAAGAAAGTAGTAAGTTTTTTCTTTTAAATACCTCTTATAACACTTCCTTTTTTTATAAATATTTTTAGAAAAAGAAAAATAGAGTGCATTGTATTCTTAATAATAAATAAGCAATAAAAATTAACGCTAGCAATATTTCCTTATTATCAACAGGCACTTCATCCCAAGGTTCTGAGGAAAAAATGTTGGGATATATTACAAATGTCTCACCAATGAAAAACAGTGGAAGTAAGAAGTACTTTAACTTCAATGTCCATACAAAATCAAAAACAAAACGAGGTGTTTGTTTCTCTCCCAACAAAAGACCAACAATGACCAATTTCCAAAATCAAAAAGTACCAGTCAAGATAGAGCACTTTCGTACTAACTCTAGTCCCACAGGCACGGACGTTATCATACACCAACAAACCAATATAACATCCACTGTGCTTTCAGAAGAACAAATGTTCACACCAGTCTCTGTGCCAACAGACACAATCACTTCATTGAACACGATTAAGAACGCTATACCAGAACAATTTGTTACAATAAAAGCGAAAGTACACAGCTTAGGAAGTGTAAAAAGAATCACTACAAAACTAAATCAAGTACTGAGAAAGCAGGAAGGAATCCTACTTGATCCTACCGGACAAATCAAAATTTTGCTGTGGGAGGATCAAGTTGATTCGGTCAAAGACGGTGAGACATATATTTTCAAAAACATCAGAGTTAAAGACAACCAATTTAAGGAACGCTATCTTAACCCCCCAAAAAACATCAATGAATATTCCTGCACATCCACTTGCGAGTATGAAGAGAAACTGCCAGAAGCGGAAGTTATTCCTGATACAATAGTAGAAGCTACTGGAAACATCTGTGGCATTGCCAACCTTTCAAAGTCTAAAATCTGCCTTGTTTGTGGAACAAATATTATCCCAAAAAATAACCAAAATGGCAACTGCCCAAAATGTAAAATGATTGTGCGTATAAAATCATGCAACGATGACTGGCACCTTAAAATCATCTTTGTCACAAATCAGAAGAAAACACTACGTCTCTCAGTTTTCAACAGTGAATTCAACTTGTTGCTTTCATTATGCAATCTTCAGAGATCATGCACAGAAGACGAAATCACAGAAGCTCTTCTAAATCTGGATGACGATCTACAAATCGAATATGACGCTGTAACAAACTAACTCCACAATATCAAAGCTTTCACCAGTGATGACTTGTAAATTACATGACATTCCATGCATTATTAGAGTTTTATATCTGTTTTTTTAATTTCCAATAATGCATTCACAAAAATATAGATTCATATCTTTTTTTTAATTAATTTTCTTTATTAAATTGTTTATTTTAGGAAAACACACTACAGTAGTGCACAAAAACACTACATGTATTTATTAGTTTATATTGCTTGCTTAAATTGTGAGTGTGAGGAATAATGCAATTGTAGACAACTTGCATTTATCATTGTATACTGTTACTAAAAATTTTTATTTTTTGCTTTTGTTGGTCTAAGAAATGACAGAAAAGAAAAAAATATTTGCATATACCTTTTTATATCAAATTTTCTATATTTTTTAGTTATTCGTTGTTGGATATAAAGAAAAATGCAATAACAGAAACATTACTTGCATTTACTGTTTTATATTTTTAATAACAAAAGAAAAAAAATATTTACATGTACCTTTTTATATCGAATTTTCTATATTTGTTAGTTGATCATGGTCGATATAAAGAAAAATGCAATAACAAAAACTTTACTTGCATTCACCGTTTTATACTTATAATAACAGAAAAGGAAAAAATATTCGCATGTACCCTTTTATATCAAATTTTCTATATTTGTTAGTTGATCATTCTTGATACAAAGAAAAATGCAATAAACAGAATTATTACTTGCATTTTCTGTTTTACATTTATAACATAAAAGAAAGAAATACATAAGAAGAAATGACAGAAAGGAAAAAAAATTTGCTTGTACCTTTTTATATCAAATTTTCTATATTTTTTTAGTTAATCGTTGTTGATATAAAGAAAAATGCAACAACAGAAACATTACTTGCATTTACTGTTTTATATTTATAACATAAAAGAAAGAAATACATAAGAAGAAATGACAGAAAAGAAAAAAATATTTGCATGTACCTTTTTATATCAAATTTTCTATATTTGTTAGTTGATCATTCTTGATATAAAGAAAAATGCAATAACAGAGATATTACTTGCATTTACCGTTTTATACTTATAATAACAGAAAAGGAAAAACTATTCGCATGTACCCTTTTATATCAATTTTTCTATATTTGTTAGTTGATCATTCTTGATACAAAGAAAAATGCAATAACAGAAACATTACTTGCATTCACTCTTTTACATTTATAACGTAAAAGAAAGAAATACATACAAATATTTCTATCAAATTTTCTATATTTTTTAGTTGATTATTGTTGATATAAAAAAAAATGCAATAACAGAAACATTACTTGCATTTAATTTGCATCTACTATTTTACACCAATATTTTTTATTAAATGGTATTGTTGACTTCAGAAATATTGTAACCAGAAAATCATTTACATTTATCTTTTTATTAATATGCAATCATAAACACAAATAAGTACAGTAATAAGTAATTACAAATACTATGTTTGTGATTGCAGTACTAAGTCTGAATTCTAATTTAAGTAATTTTTGTTGTTGGTTTTATATTATGATTATTAAATTCTGACAGTTGTCATACTTGAAAGTGTCAATGATTTCATTGTCTGATACGAATGTATCTATTGTCGTGACGTCATGGCTCGCTGGCTCACACTTGCGATGTCTCGCACTTGTGATCAAACAACACACTGGCTCACACTGGCAACACTCTTTGGCAGTCAACTCGCCCCAATGAAAAAACAACGTCGCTCCTTGATAGCTAACATTGTCTATTTAACATCACAATAATTCATTACAGTTGTTTTCTGAATTGTACTCCACAAATCTCAGCCGATACCTCGCACAACTCGTTAATGTCTCGTATCTATTGTCATGACGTCATGGCTCGCTGGCTCACACTTGTAATATCTCGCACTTGTGATCAAATAACACGCTGGCTCGCACTTTGGCAACACTCTTTAGCAGTCAACTCGCCCCTAGGAAACCCGCGCTTGGAAACTTGCCCCATAAAAAATGTATACTTCCTAGACCATGCAGTCTTCAAAATAAAAATTGTAACCTTTGGTAATCAACTACATTTTCCACATACATAGAAATTTTTGAAACTTTATTTTAAAAAAACCTAAACCATAATTCACCACTATAGACACTTTTTGACAAAAATGAAAAATTACGACTTTGTTACCCAATGAGAAGTGTTCTAATATAGACAATGGGAGTGTCTCATATTATTTGGTATATTTTTATTATTGATTATTTTCACTTGACTCGCATAAATAATTTTGTTCGAAGAACATTTATATGCAGTTGTACTTTGCAGCACCTCACTTGCAATTTGCAATTACTAGTAATAAGTGTATATTCTTGCTTTAATTCTTAAAAATCGTTTGGAATCAACTTGAAATGAAGATGGAACTCAACAAAGCAAGACTCTTTTTAGTACAGTAGACGTTTAATTTGGAATCGAAAGTTAAATTCATCAGTGTAAATACAAAATTAGTGCTACCAGGTAAAAAAGTTAATTTGCAGCCCTGCAAAGGACAATCGCAACAAACAAAGGACACACTCAACAGATAAAAGACAAACTCAAAAAAATACTTTTTCCCATCCAACAAACTACAACCAACCATTAGCATACACCACCAATGAGCAAAGAAACAATTTCCCATTTAGACATTCCCGTCCAACAAATTACTACCACTCATCAACAGACAGATTCATCATGCAAGTTTCACAGCTGCCACAGGCCAGCCAAGGACAGTTTGCCATTATAGAAATAGTATTACCCCCCGCTCATAACGATTTAGTAAAGTTTAATCATGATGTGCACAAGAAACGTTCATTGTATTATGACCAACAGTTTTGTTCAAAGTACTCTATTTCCTTTTATCAATCTCTGATGTAGCATGCATTTCCATGACTGTACCAAAGTGGATCCAATAATTGCTGAGAAATGGACTCCCGCACTTGTGAATTTTAAATTTTTTGTTTATACTGTTATACTGTAGAGCCCCGCTTCCCAAACTTTTTTGCTGGGACGCAGTTTGTGATTTCCCAGACAAGCCGTGACCCATGTAATATCAAATGTTATAGTAAATTGCACATCGACCTTTTTAAGATCCCAAAAAATGTGATGCTTTAAGTTTTAAAATATAAAGACATTAGTATTACAGCGTTTTTTGTTTACTAATGATCGTCCTTTTAAGAAAACAGTGGGAGATACAGGTATTTGTAATAGAGGGACGCCCAAGAGTGATTTTCACAGATAGAGGGTCCAACCACCTCAGCCACACCGTGGTTGGGCTGAGGTAAACATTTTTTGGATTATGTCATCTGTAGATGGCCGGAAATGGCACTCTCAGATTGAATTTGAATACAATTTTCCCCTTTTTTTCTTTTCTTCATTGGAGATTGGGGATGTAGGGGGGGGGGGGAAGGATTAGAAAATTTTATGAATTTGACATTTTACAGATGCCCGAAAATGGCACTTGGATACTAGTAGAGTCATTTTCATGAGACCCGTGACTAATTTTAGGATACCTTTTTTTCTCGATGGATTTGGCAAGCTGGACCAATTTAGATAAAATATAGCTCCTATATACCTCCCAGATATGGGAGGAAGTCCCGTTTGGAGGCGTTTTTCTAAATGGCCGCCTGTTGATTTGAACGCTTGTATCTCGATAACCACTGGTCAGAGAGACTTGATTTTGGTCTTAAATTGTTCACAATATGCATGCTCCTATTTGTTATAATACAACTTTTTATCAAAAAATGGCGGGAAATGTGATTTTTGAAAGTTTGACCTTCGATCTTGTATTTTCATATCTCGGAAACTACTGCTCACAGAGACTCACAATTGATTGCAAAGTGTTCAGGAGATTCATGTTTATATTCGTCTTAATGAAAAAAATATTCAAATAGTGAGCAGAAATGGTACATTCTGACCGTTGACCTATTGCAGGGTCATTCCATGTCAAATCAACCAGATTAAAAAAAAATTCCTGTATGACTGTCTCAAATTTTCATGAAACTCCATAAAAATGATCTACTATATGCTAAACCAAAAAAAAAAAAAAAAAAAAAAAATTAGCCTTATAGGATATATAGTTTCCGAGATATTGGGGCATGGTTCTTCAAGATGTGCAAACGCATTTACTTCAAATTTGGAAGCTTATAACTCGAGAATGGTAATAGCTATCAGGGTCAAACTTGGTATTCTAACTTATTTTTTGCCATATTTCACAAATATGGCCTTAGATTAACAGTTATTCCTTCCCTTTTGAAGTTATCTGCACTCAAATTAGCCACTTTGTTTAACGATGCAAATTTTTTTGTGATTTTCGAGGTCATCCTGCGTCCATTTGAGTGGGTATATACCCCTCATATTACAGATATATTATCTAATTGTAGTTGTCTCTAGCCACATGCAAGCGCAGGCTAATCAAATCAATTAAAATTGAATGGCATATATTCAAACTTGGGACGAGATCTATAAAAGTGAAAAACGCCTATGTTTCTCAACAACGGATCGTCATGTGGACATTTAAAATCTTTTCTTAAATTTACCTCAGTTTTAATCAGATATATTAGATCTACCTATAAACCAAATTTCAGCTTTGGTACTCAGCTCCTTCATGGTTAGATACTATGTTGAAAACTACACAATAACATAATCAGAAATCACGAAAGTTAAGAAGAGTTAAGTCATTCTATGCCAACTCAACAAATGCATTACACCAGGGTCATAGATTTTTAAATTTTTTTTGGACACTGTCTCAGTGATATAGATATATATGTGAACTGAAAAACCTAAAATTTTGAGACTCGCCAATTCATTAGTTTTCCTGTAGCGGCAGTTTAAGGTTAATGGGGCATGGCCTCTCAACAAATGCATTACAACATTACAGGTCATAGATTTTTAATTTTTTGCATCCTCCAGCCTTGTGAATAGAAAAACTTGGAAGTTTTGAGACTCAAATTCCCTTTTCGTTTTCCCGTAGCGACAATTCGACGTAAAGGGGGTGTGCCTCAAATTCACTTTGTTTTTCGTATGCTATCATCACCTTTTGTGGTGAAGGACACCTTTTACTGCTGATTCCAAATCCTTAAAAACATGTTTTAACACATCAACTTTAAGTGCTGTCGGTGGGTGGAGGTTGTGTGGAGTGTTGTTATGTGTATTGAGCATAAAGAAGTATTTCATTGTGAAGAAATATATTTTTCCAAAGGCGCATTATAATTACGTATATTTATCATTTGTCTTTGTTTGTTAGTTGTATGTGTATATGTATATACATGTATATATATGTATATATATGTATATATACATATATATATATATATATATATATACATATATATATATAAAATAGAAAATAAGACAGAAAATAATGATGCGGAAACGTTGAGTTAGACAGTAGAACACAATATAATTTATTCAGGAAACGAATATTTCGTCTTGTCCTCAAGACTTCATCATACATATATATATACATACATACATATACATACATACATATATACTGTATATATATGTCTATGATAACTGTACAGTATTAAGTAGTATGAATACTTGCCCAATATGTTTTTAAATACTGTATATACATTACTAGATAAAATAATATACTAGTACATTACTAGATTATAGGCAATGTTTTAATAATTTAATTTTAAATAAATGGAGGAGGTACATGGAACATGCTGTGAAATTTAAACAAAATATCTCATTACTGGGCTATCCATCGACTGGTTATACCATGGTTGGAATGGAATGTAATCCATTGAAAATGAAAGGCACTTTTAATCATGCCTCATCAGTCAATAACGATCTTCATCATTACCATATGGACAACGGTGTCTACAAGTCTAGGTAACAATGACAGTAGCCTTCCCACGGTAAATCGTGAAAAAAGAAATCCACTCCGCCCCCATTAAATAAGACTGTCGGTCTACATTTTATGTACCGTAATTAACATCTGATCTAATATATTACGTACCTAGGCCTATGTGGTTGGCTACAGATAGCCAAGTGTAGAGTATGAAAAGTTAAAAATTCATATGCAAAGGAAAATCATCCTAGAGCAATGCTGAAAAGCTACTGTATCAATAGAACAAAAATTCCATGTGGGACCTTGCTATAATGTATGTAACGGCAACGTCCTCGTCATCAACCACACCACAGTGCGGCAACACGAAATGTGCTGTACATACACTCATCGCTACTGACTGATTTGAATGTGTGGTTTAATACACATAAAAGCAACTTGTAGCCTAAATTTATTTCCTGTAGTATCAAATCTAGACTAGGGCCTAGGCCTACACACACGTACGTACCCAGCCAGCCTATTCGGAATTGCAGACGATCGGGCACACAAGACGATCGGGCCCAACTAGTGTGGACTTTCGGGCCCATTTTCTAAAACGGCGAGTAGGGCACATTTTTCCAAAGACGATTGGGCCCATTTCCTCATGACTTCGACCGCCGATAATTTCGGTCGGGCCAAATTTGTATGGGGCGCCATATGGGCATTATTCCACACCCACTATTGTTTGGAGTCGTCATCTATGCCGTGGTGTATGTCTATTTACAGCTAATTCAAGCACAATGCTTTCGTTAATATATCCGCTTCTCGAGCGGATCACCTCTTGTTATTGTCAGAGATCTTTTTCTTATTCTACCTTTCCTTCTATTTTGGTTCGCACGATATCTTAAAATTGCTACGAGTTACGCACACGGTCGCTTCATCGATCATTTTGGCTTCACCTGGAATAGACATGGTAAGGTTTTCAAGGTGACCAGTCATGCGTGACGTCAGCTGCATTTTGCATTTTTACGTTATCGATCCTATCAGCCTAACCAATTGCTATTTTAAAATCGTATTAAATGAGCATTAACTTCGGGTCAATGTTGAATGTAACGTACCCTAATTTTACGCGTGTGCTTCATAACGTGCGCGTTTTTTTTTAAAATTAGAGCACGTTTCAGTACATTTTGAGCATTTCAAAATTTTTTTTAATTTTCCACTACGTGCGCAGCATGTACGGAAGCTAGAAATTACGATTTTTGACATATTTTGGGTTCCTGAAATTGTTTTCACAAATTTCTGTTCTTTCCGGTCATCTTATGGCCAATAGCAATGTCGTACGTGCACACCAAACATAGGGATCTTTGCGCATATTTGTACCAATATACAGTGAAAATATGCTAAAATCAGGCCTATTTTCAATCAGTTATAGTTCGTTAGGATGAAAAGTGACCCCCAATTTTTATTACATATTCTGAAAGCACATGAGTTGTAAATATAATTTTATAGATCATAATGGCTGATCGGACATTGTGACGTCATCCTATTGCCATCTGAATTCAACAAAACTGATTTTATTGATTACGTAATTTTTAAAAATACGCATTTGAACGTATTTCGCTTATCCTTAGTCGATCGTCTTACAATTTTGATTATGTTATAGCTGAGACAATTTTCTTTCATATATGTGACTTTTTTTTACATTTTGATGACGTCATCATGGTCAAAATAAATGTTTTTTCTGACCCCCCCTCATCTTTCCTCAAAACGTTGATGACGCCATATCAGAGGGCTCCAAAAATTCATTCTTTTTGACCATGATGACGTCGTCAAATATATAACCATTCGTCATTTCTGAATCATATTAAGTGAGCAGAAACTTCAGGTCAAGGTTAAATGTCATGTACCTTAATTTTCCGTTTGCGCTTCTTAACGTGCGCGTACGCGTGCATCAACAATTATATATGCTTAAAATAATGCCTATTTTTAATCAGTTATAGCTCCTTAGGATGAAAGGTAACCCCCAATTTTTATTACATATTCTGAAAGCACATGAGTTGTAGATATATTTTATAGTTCATTATGGCTGATCGGACATTATGACAAAAATGAATTTTATTTAAGACGTCATTATTTTATACTCGTTTGAACATATCTCGCTTATACTTGGTTGATCTTCTCCCACCTGCGAGTATGTTGTAGCTGAGACAATTCTCTTTTGGAAGTGTCCCTTTATTTTTTATTTTGACGACGTCATCATGGTCAAAAAGAATGAATTTTTGGAGCCCTCTTATCTCTCTTCAATTTTGTCAAAATTTGAGAGGGCGGCAGAGTGTATTTCGACGCTATCAGACTGACAGCCTGGAAAAATTTGTGTGGCATTACCAACGAAGAGGCATTTTTAAATTACACTTGACAAGGTTCAATTTCGTGTGCCATTACCGTCCACGCGCACGTCGGTGCGTGTGCGGCAAAATTTAGATATTCTCAATATTACTATTCAGATAATTTAAAGCACGTTTCAGGACATTTTCAGCATTGCAAAACTTTCCATAATTTATCCACCGTATGCTCATTTTTACGTACGCAGCACGTATTGAAGCTGGAAATTACAGTTTGTTACATTTTTTGGGTTCCTGAAAAAGTATTCATATAAGGAGTTAACTTTGTGTGCCATTAACATGCGCACAGGCGTCAAGACGTCCGCGTACGCAAGCGTAAATCTTTTAAAATGTTTCAAATTACACTTTTTTAAAAAATCTCACTAGAGCATATTTTAGGCCATTTTGAAAATTTAAAAACATTTCAATCTGCACCGCTCGTGCTTCCTGAGGGTCGAGGTGCGGCGGATCACCAAACTCGTCCTCAGTGACAAGTTCAAATCTAGTTATTATTATTATTATTATTATTATTAATATTATTCATTTATATTTAAGTATAGTGCCTTTCTTTGCAGATACGAAGCGTTATATTATACATGACAGAGGAGAATGCATGTATATTATTGACATCGCATGACATACAATACTTGGAGTATGTGTTATCAAAATCAAATCAAATCCATTTTATTGCAATCTGACAAGATAAAATATCATCTTCACCAAATTGAAGTTTAACAATATTAAAACATCAATTATTAATAACACATCATGTTTAAACATCAAAAGACATAAAAGGATATATATATATAACTGCTAACAAATCCACAAGCAGTGTAGATTTTTTGAAACCATGGGCAAACTAGTCCCACGACCACTAATGATTACAGAGCCAAACCAAGGCAATATAATACACAGCCCAAGTGTGAATGCAAATAGTGGAATATATATCTGTATATATTATACTTTCTTAATTGCTAATTTCGTATTAAACAAAGTTATCCATATTTTTAATAATCGGGCAATAATCTCACAGACAGTAATATAGATATTAAAAGTACTATTACTGTCATAATTTTATTTGAAAAGTGAACATTTTCTTAATACAAAATTGACATAATTGACGATGGCGAAGTCGGCTTTGTGGGGCGTGTACCTAAACTTGCCTGACTGTCATGACGTTCACTGTATTAGCAGTTGAATAACCATTAGGCGTTGTCTTAACACCTCCCTTTTGTATGTACCAGCTATGTTTATTGGAAGGTGTTTATCGTTTAGGTGTTTCCCTTGCAAAAATAACTATTAACTTCGCTCCTTCAACGTGAAGCTTAAAGTATGTTTGTTGGACATAAATTTACTGTTGCCAGGCGTTAGCTTTTAGTCGTGTCCTTTTTAAAATATTATAATTTCAAGCTTAACTCTTCTGTTGAACACAAAATTCGGAAGAAAAAAATATTTTCCGTAAGTTTATCCACAGAAACTGTCCCATTGCTGACCTTTTAAAAATAGTTTTAACATCAGCATCATTCTAAAGAATTTTTTTATTAGGCCGATAAAATGTTGTGATACCTACTAGTAGGCCTATATACAAACAATCTAATTGATGACCTTAGGCTGAATGATATTTATATTCCTACCGTAAGGCATATTTATTATCATCAATATCACCATCACATGGGTGCAGTCGGAGTGAAAGGGTCTCGACCTTCTCAAATTAATCAAAATAAAAAAAAAAGTGTTCGGAAATTGAAAACATCATATACATATATATATTATTTTCCAATTCAATATAACAATTATTAATCCAGAAGTTATAACAATTATCATTCAAAGTAGATATATATATATATATATATATATATACGGAAGAGGGTGAATTAACTCCTCCCTGGTGTAATATAGCCATTCGTCTGCCGAAATTGACGAAAAGTTTTGGAAATTTTCGATTCTGCATGCCAAGAACTCGCGGAGCAAAAACGCAGCACTCCATACATTTTGTCATTTGACGGGGCGCGGCCGAAATTGACCTAGGTAAGCCAAAATGATTTTGGAAATTTTCGATTTTGTCAGCAGACGATCGGTCCCAATATTCAGTTTTCCCTAAAGACGATCAGGCCCGTTTTTGGAAGATCGGGCCCAAAGTGGGCCCGATCGTCCAAAAACGGGCCCGGTCATCTGTGCCCGATCGTCTTTGTGTGCCCGATCGTCTGTCACCCGCCTATTCGTCTCGTCAGACCAGCCTGCATTGCAGTACATTGACACGAAATGTGCTGCACACATACACTCATCGCTACTAACTAATTTGAATATTATGTGGTTTAATACACATAAAAGCAACTTGTAGCATACATTTCCTGTTATCTGATCTCTTACACACACGTACTACTCAGCCAGCCTATAGGCCTAGGCTAGTTCGTCTTCCTCTAGCTCTAGGCCAGCCTGCATTACAGTACAGTAGTAGTGGGGTGTCTATAAAACGAAGACCGAAGACCCAAAAACGAAGACCCCTAATTATGGCGGGGTGTTTTATAGACACCCGGCCTAGTACTGCTACTAATATAATAATAATACAAGGCCTAGGCCTAGATCCGAGGCCTACTCTACTTCTAGGTCTATCCTAGAGGGGCCTAGGCCTAGGCGTGAACCATCTAGCAGGACCCTAAACCTAATCAATTATAAATCTACTTACGCAATTGAACTGTATGTATAGTATTCAACAAAAGAGCGAAAGAAGAACAAAAGTCCTCATTCGATATTCGACAACTGGAAAGTTAGATACTTGTTTGTCGTCAATTTGTCGTTAGATATTTATGGAACGACGAAAGGGCAACACTTTAATGATTACACAAACAGTTCAACAAATATAGACCTATCCAAGAAGAATGGCGCCCTCTCCCCTAAATGGCAATGCGGTGTGATGTGTTTATAAACAAAGTACCATTGAGAAATCCAGCTTTTTATCTTGCAGTTGAGTTATGCCGTCACAGTCGAACCAGGGAGCTGTAACAACTCCCTGGTCGAACCAAAAGTTTATCGAAGTTAAAAGATAAGTATATTATTATGTGTATTTAAAACAGAATAAAGATGCGACTTAGAAACGTCTGCTCTCTGATCTGTACTGGAGGAGGATCTAGGCTAGGCCTACTTACTTACTCCTCTTCTTTTGGCAGGTCCAATGCGATTTGTCAAGCGCTTCGGTGTATTATCCGCGCAGCAGATAACCAATTTATTTGGGCCTAGCTTAGAAGATTGCTCTGTCAGTGTGTCAGTAGGCTACTGGATAACATGACAACGACGTCTGTATCCTACGTAGGCTATCTGCTAATTTGTCATCTGCTATTATTTTAAACAGACCATAAAAATGATATAAATATTACAGTATTTAATAAATGCTATTATTACGGTAGCCGATCATTTCGGTCGCGCTTCGTTTCGGTCGCGCTTTGTTTCGGTCGCGCTTCGTTTCGGTCGCGCTTCGTTTCGGTCGCGGTATATTTCGAACAAATATATGGAGCGCCGAAGGAGTTGCGAAAACGAAAAATTTAATATGCCTAGGCCCTATATATTTTAGTTCGTGAATCGGTTTTATCATAGGCCTAAATATTATTGTTTTGATTTCTGCTACATTCTCTTTCTTCCATTTACGGTGATATATTCATGATTGCAACATGATCTTGTAATTGAAACAATGGAATTTAGTATGGCTATGTGCTTCATGCTATTCTTTTTGTTGCGTTTTCATATGGGTCATTCCGTGCCAACTCAACAAATGGGATGGCTGGGTACCGTCTCAGATTTTCTTGAAACTCAGATATAATGTGCACCTTTTTTAGCTATCAATTATGACATATTTGTAAAGTTGCATTTTCAATTAGCCATATCTTCAAATAGAATAAAGATAATTAACTGAAAATTGATATCTAGACTAACTTTTGGCTGTAGAACAGGAATATGACATGACTTTTGGTATACCGGACCCTGTTACGAAAATATTGGTTCGTAAACACCCTAACTTATTTGGTTGTGTAATTTTTCTTCCATTTTTAGACTCCATTAAAATACCCAAATCAGTTATTAAATGAGTCTTATGCAACAAATTATTAATATATAGTTGGAAATGTTTCACCACAAAAAATTCCGGACTTTTAACTTATCATTTTAGGGGGTAATTGTAGGTCAAAAGGTCATTCGGGACAAAAAATGCACAAAAATGCCTCGTTTTCATGGTGACCTTTGACCTAGACTTGCCACAAGTCTCTTATTTGTTATTATTTTTCTCATTCTGGACAGCGCCACCAACGAGAAAGTTAATTTAGAGATAGACGGAATAAGCGACTTGTAAAACACTGAAATCAGGCACCAGGATGCCAAAAGAA
>NW_022714724.1:82309-86349 GCF_011630105.1 Anneissia japonica
TAATTTTAACTGTTTTAATTCAAGTAGGTAGCCAAAAGGGAGCTGGAGCTTGTTCTAGTCGAGACATCCGCATCTTCAATTTTGAAAATTTACGAAGATTGATTAATATGCATGAGGTTAGCCAATCACGTGATCGATATCCCACATCAAATTTGATGTGGGAAATCGTACGCATGAATTGTTTGCCCAGGCCCTAATTCGAAAAAAAAGAAATCGAGTATGGGACGCCAATTAAATTAGGTATGGCGCGCACTAAGTGCAATAAAGAGTGAGTAACCTAAAATTAGGGCCTGGAACCCAGGCTACCTTTGACCCTGTGGGCAAGTACGCTTGTTGTTAAAACTTGCACCATTAATTAATTTATATATGATGATCAGATGTTCCAAATATCAGCTTGGTGTCTTTATCCCTTCATGTTTAAAAAGCGATTTGAAAAGGGGTATATTTTACAATTTGTGACGGTATCAGTGCGTAAATGTGATAAAATTAATTTTTGAATAACGATAATATTAAAAATAATCTGCCTAGACCCCTGAAACTTATAATTCTAAAATAACTTTATGTGCTTATTTCAGGCATGCAGTTCGTTACGGGATATAGTGTTTCATTAGTAAGATATGTAACCCCAAAAATGGCCCAAGTGCAAGAATTGCACAATAAAATTGTATTTACTGTTGATTTCAAATGAGCATAATATTATCCGTGTACTGTCTAGAGCCGTGAAACCTTTTATTCTAGGACAACTTTTTGTGTTGATTACAGTTATGCAGTCTGTTAAAGGGATAAATTGTTTAATTAGTGAGATATTATGCCCCAAAAATGGCCCAAGTGCAAGAATTGTGCAATATAATTGTTTTACGATTGATTTCAAATGAGCATAATATTATCTGTGAACGGTCTAGAGGCATGAAACCTTTCATTCTAAGACAACTTTTTGTGCTGATTACAGTTATGCAGTTTGTTAAAGGGATAAATTGTTTAATTAGTAAGATATTATGCCCCAAAAATGGCCCAAGTGCAAGAATTGTGCAATAAAATTGTTTTACGATTGATTTCAAATGAGCATAATATTATCTGTGAACGGTCTAGAGGCATGAAACCTTTCATTCTAAGACAACTTTTTGTGCTGATTGCAGTTATGCAGTTTGTTAAAGGGATAAATTGTTTAATTAGTAAGATATTTTGCCCCAAAAATGGCCCAAGTGCAAGATTGTGCAATAAAATTGTGTTTACTATATTATTGATTTCAAATGAGCATGATATCCATGTACTGTCTAGCCAGCCATGAAACCCTTCCATTCTAGGACAACTTTTTGTGCTGATTTCAGGTATGCAGTCTGTTAAAGGGATGCATTGTTTAATTAGTAAGATATTTTGCCTCAAAAATGACCCAAGTGCTAAAATTGCGGAATAACATTGTGCGACTATATATTGATATATTTTAAATGAGCATAACATTAACAGTGTACTGTTTAGAACCATGAAACCTATATTCTAGTACACATTTGTATGCTTATTTAATTCATGACGTCTGTTAAGGGACAGAGTGGTTTAGTTAGTATGATATTTTGCACCAAAAAATGGCTCAAGTGCAAGAAATTGCATAGTAACATATATTTTAAATATGAACACAATATTATCAGTGTACTACTGCCTATAGCCATAAAACCTTTAATTCTAGAAAACCTTTTGTGCTTATTTCAGTCACGTAGTCTGGTAAGGAACACAGTCTTTAATTAGTAAGATATTGTACCGACCCCAGAATTGTGAAATAACAGTGCTTTTCATCATTCTTGCACAAGAGCCACTTTTGGGGGCCCAATATCTTAATAATTAAACATTGTGTCCCTTACCACCAGAGTGCATGACTGAAATAAGCACAAAAGGTTGTTTTTGAAGTAAAAGTTTCATGGCTCTAGACAGTACAATGTAAAATTTATGCTCATCTAAATTCAATGTCACACAATTTTATTGCTCGATTGTTGCACTTGTGCCATTTTTGGGGCAAACTATCTTACTAACTATTAGTTAGTAAAGATAAAAGACTGTATCCCTTAACAAACTGCATGAATTAAATAAGTGTACAAATATGTACTAGAATATAAGGTTACATGGTTCTGAACTGTACACTGTTAATGTTATACTCATTTTAAATATCAAAATAGTCGCACAATGTTATAGTGCAATTTTGCGCTTGGGCCATTTTTGGAGCAAAATATCTTACTAATTAAACAATGCATCCCTTTAAAAAACTGCATAACTGCAATCAGCACAAAAAGTTGTCTTAGAATGAATGGTTTCATGCCTCTAGACCGTACACAGATAATATTATGCTCATTTGAAATCAATCGTAATACAATTTTATTGCACAATTCTTGCACTTGGGCCATTTTTGGGGCATAATATCTTAGTAATTAAACAATTTATGCCTTTAACAGACTGCATAACTGAAATCAGCACAAAATGTTATCCTAGAATGAAAGGTTTTACGGCTCTAGACAGTACACGGATAATATTATGCTCATTTGAAATCAACAGTAAATACAATTTTATTGCGCAATTCTTGCACTTGGGCCGTTTTTGGGGGTACATATCTTACTAATGAAACACTATATCCCGTAACGAACTGCATGCCTGAAATAAGCACATAAAGTTGTTTTAGAATTATAAGTTTCAAGGGTCTAGGCAGATTATTTTTAATATTATCGTTATTCAAAAATTAATTTTATCACATTTACGCACTGATACTGTCGCAAATTGAAAAATACACCCCTTTTCAAATCGCTTTTTAAACATGAAGGGATAAAGACACCAAGTTGATATTTGGAACATCTGATCATCATATGTAAATTAATTAATGGTGCAAGTTTTAACAACAAGCGTACTTGCCCACAGGGTCAAAGGTCAGCATGAAAATGAGGCATTTTTGTGCATTTTTTGTCCCGAATGACCTTTTGACCTACGATTACCCCCTAAAATGATAAGTTAAAAGTCCAGAATTTTTTGTGGTGAAACATTTCCAACTATATATTAATAATTTGTTGCATAAGACCCATTTAATAACTGATTTTGGTATTTTAATGGAGTCTAAAAATGGAAGAAAAATTACACAACCAAATAAGTTAGGGTGTTTACGAACCAATATTTTTGTCCGGTATACCAAAAGTCATGTCATATTCCTGTTCTACAGCCAAAAGTTAGTCTAGATATCAATTTTCAGTTAATTATCTTTATTCTATTTGAAGATATGGCTAATTGAAAATGCAACTTTACAAATATGTCATAATTGATAGCTAAAAAGGGGTATGACCCTAAAATTTCTAATGTCCGTAACTTCTAAACGACTTGGAATTGGCAAGTCAAATTTTGGGTTTGTTCGTCAGACATGTTGGTGCACATTATATCCAAGTTTCAAGAAAATCTGAGACGGTACCCAGCCATGATTTTCTGAAAATTTGTTGAGTTGGCACGGAATGACCCATATACTATACTTTAATAAATGGTCAATAAAATGTATCTTTAATTTTAATTGAATTGAATATCGTTACCATCTGAAATCTATTTCATAATTTAGTTAAAACGATAATCATTCAATATTTAAGCTGATCATTTTATACAATATATTTATTTTTCTTGCAGCCTTCAGAGTTTGGATAAAAAATACCAAGAGAATTTAAGGAAACACGAAGAAATAAACGAATAATACGCACATTATCATTCACTTGAAATCTTGAATACCCCTGCGCAGTTCATAAATATGAATATATATTTATATATGATTTTATCATATAAACGGAACTTGACCTGGACTTTCTCGTTAAATGTCGCGATAACAAGGTATATCCTAAGTTTGTTAGATGGCGAAACCTGAAGTCGGCACGGAATAAACTACGGAATAAATATCATCGCAGCATTCTAAAGGACGAAATAAAGGACAAGCACTCTCAACTTAAGGTAAGCAAGAACAATTTTTTTAGTCTCTGACGACGCTCTCGTTAAGTCTACTACATGGTTACGTGCCTTAGTTATTAAGCATCATG
>NW_022714725.1:0-662 GCF_011630105.1 Anneissia japonica
TCAATTTGATTTTTCTCTTGTCTATCGCCCCGGAAAATCTAATGCAGCGGCCGATGCCTTATCACTCCTGACTAATGAGGACGTCACTACGATTTTATCTGGACCCAAAACAGCCAATCCTTTGTTTCTTCCACCTGATACAGATTCAGTTATTGCCTCATCTTTTGCCATTACTAGACAACAAGCTAAAGAAAACCATAATGACCATACCAATGATGCGACTCCTGACACTGGCATAGGTACGTCGAGAGCATTCTCCAATGAGGAACTGAGACAAATGCAGACCGATGACCCAGTGATTGGACCGGTTATTTCTTATCTTGAACGTGGATCGCGACCGACTCCTACTGAAAGAAAGCTAGAATCACAGCAAACACTAACATTACTTAAACAGTGGGATCGTTTAATCTGGAAAGAGTGTGTATTGTACCGCAAGACTACTGTGGATGAACGCGAACGATACCAGCAAGTGTTACCTAACTCCGCAAAACAGATTGTGTTCCAGCAGTTACACGATGAACTTGGACATTTAGGGTTTGATAGAACTCTTGATACGATCAGAAGTAGGTTTTATTGGCCAAGTATGTGTAAGGATGCCAAACACTACTGTGAAACATGTAAGCGATGTTGTCTTAGAAAAACATCACAAACAAAGTTAAGGG
>NW_022714726.1:0-651 GCF_011630105.1 Anneissia japonica
TTGCATCTTTAGATCTCCGACAAATTCACGGACTAGTGCTGTCTCGTAAGAATTTCGTAGGACGCGATAATAATGACAAAATATTCTCTGTATCTACTGGAACCAGCCACATAGCTTGTATTCCACTATTTGCATTCACACCTGGGCTGTGTATATATATTGCCTTGGTTTGGCTCTGTAATCATTAGTGGTCGTGGGACTAGTTTGGGCCCTACCTAAAAGCTGGTCAAACGTGTCGTTTGGGTCTATATCCTAGCTGCACTGATGAGCCCTGGAAGGCCGAAACGGATCAGTCTGCAGATATTGGGATTCCTTCCAGTGGATGCTTAGTTTATTTTGTCATTCTGATCGGATTTTCTCTACTGTTCCTTTTTAATTACACTATTATATTTGAAATAAATTTATAATATTTTACATTATCAACAAAACAATATAAATATTGTAATTAATATGATGTAGATGAATTATTTTAAGTCATTAGCCTTCAACTTCCAATAGATGAAACGATTTTAGAATTGATGGAAAATCTGTTTGAATTTACCTTACCTTTATTTCTGCTTATGTGTATTACTATTATGAAATTCGAAATATAAAAAAATAAATAAAAGATAAATTGAAATGAATTTTTAAAATAACCTGGCAACTTATTTA
>NW_022714727.1:0-517 GCF_011630105.1 Anneissia japonica
CTAAATTTCAAATCCTGCCTTATTTATTTAGATGATGTAATTGTATTCTCTAAGACTGTTGACGAACAATTGCCGAGCCCCACATTGGGCGCCAAATTTTATGTAGCGGGTGACCACTACTTGAAGTAAGCGAATCCGTCACTTAATTTGTCGTGGGGTCTCGGGTTCCAGTTACGCGCAGGCTCAGTCGCTAGATGTTTACATATATGGCCACAAATAAAACAAGAGGAACCTTTTCTAGTTATATACTTAATAATGATTTATTGGGCAATGGGGATTACAATAGGGACTTATAAATTGGACCTAACCTAACCTACCAAGCTACTCACGTGAGACCGTCGGCAATGCAGCGTACGCTCGTAGAAGGTAAAATAATAATAAATGCAAGAAGTCCAACAAAAATAGAGTTCAGAATATATGGCAAAACAGCGAGCTCCAATGATATAACAGTCAAAATCGCTTCCACTTGCAATCGTCTGGTTGCACTTGGTACCGGTAACTGTTACAGAAAATCAAA
>NW_022714728.1:0-5479 GCF_011630105.1 Anneissia japonica
CCTGACCACGTCAAAATCCTATTGAACATAATTTTCGGTATATACAGTATACAAGGCCGTCGGGCACCGACCACACCAGTCCACCTTTCTCATATTTTTATTAACGTCTTTTTAAAAATATATACCGATATCTATAAATTATATGAATTTAAAATATTTTTTTTGCATCCGATTTGAATGTTATGTTTAAACAAATAGTAGACATATCCAATATATTTTATTTGAATCATGTTTAGGATGATTTGATTGTTTGAATTGGAAAAATGTAGGCCTATTTTTTAAATTAAAATATATTAGTTCATCATGACGTAGACATCATACAAGGATTAGCATAATAATAGTTCATCATCAATACAGTACATATCACATTTGAACCATGATTGAACAAAGGCCTATATTGACGTTGCTGCCAATAAACAAATACAGTAACAACAGTTCTGCTTTACCAGTTTCCAGTGGCGGCGCCAGCGTCTGAAATATGGGGTGGGGTGGGGGATGAGAGACAGGGTACAATTTTTTTGTAGGGGTGGGAGAATGTCGTGGTCGGGCGTCAATTAAAATGTTTCGAAAGTGATCAATTTAGGGGTTTAAGAGGCTTATTTAATCGCTTTTATAGATAGTCTACTAATATGTAGAAAATACATATCATTTTTTTTTTGTTCTCCCCGGCGAATTGTGTTTTTTTTTTTCTTCTTTTTTTGTGGGTGAGAGAACTGGGGAGAGGGACAAGAACATTTTCTGGAGGGAAAATGCCCCAGCTTTTTAACCTAGGTAGGTCTATCGGTCTAGGACCGTATCCAGGATTGCAATTGGGAGTTGGATGCACTGGTGTGTGAAATGGGCCAAATGGGAGTAAAGGAGGCAACGCCAATAGGATCAAAACTTACGTAACAGGCCCGTAGCCAGAGGAGGGGTCGGAGGGGTCGGACGACCCCCCCCCCCCTCGGCCTCGGCTGGGGTCGCCCTTTTCCAGGCCAAATATTTTTCTCATAGAGCTGCTAGACCTATAGCCTGTGGCCTGTGGATCTATCTCAGGCCAAACGAGCTGACGAGCATACTCAATGAGTAGATTTAATGCCAAAGACATCACCTAAATTATGCCTTTTATTCATCTCGTACCCTTGTTGACTCATGCAGTGACACTGATATTAACTTTTAGTTCAGTCGAATGTTCTTGCCTATCTTGATTCTAGAGCGAATCATGGTCAAAATATCACCTCGTCCTCTGTATACACCTTTGAACCATGATAGTTATATTCAGCATATGCAAGGGTGTCAGCCTTAACTTTTATATGCTAAAAACCCCATCATTCACAGCCTCTAGATTTAAAAATTTTCTGGGTGAGGATGCCCAAGAATCCCCCCCCCCACAGGAGCACATGCCATAGAGCATGTGCCTACGGTACACATTGGGTCGCGGAGGAACAAGGATAAAAAGGTCACCTTTGGCTAAAAAAAGACCCACCCCCTTGGAAGTCTGGCTACGGGCCTGCGTAATGGTGGCTGCGTACGTATCCCATCGCGATGTACGAACCCCTGGATACGTGCCTAGGTCTATGCTTTTTCGTGAAATACTTTTTCCAATCTATACTATTTCATCAATGAATATAAGTATAGGCATATTTTGATATACCGTGAGCCAACAGTTGTCTCAATAACGTTAACATTATTGTAACATGCTTAAACACCTGAATGCTATTTTGTTTTTATCTAGACGGTACTGTACTTCATATTTGGTTCAGTGCAAGTTAATATATTCTTTTGTGTTTAGGCCTAGACCATTTATGCACGCATATATAGGCCTAATGTTTAGATGTCTTCTGCGTGTATATAACTGGGATAAACATGACAACTTTAATTATGACCAGACTACTACACTCCTTCTTGAACAGACGGAATGGCGAAAATATCTCCGATCAACCACCTTAAACCATAGGGTATACTGTATACGAATACAGGGTATGTGATTAAACATTCTGAACGCCAATTAAAAGGTCGCATGGATAATTTTGTTATGATAGTTAGGTAGGCCTGTATCGTTATTTCATTTTAATGCGATATTTGTGATATCGGTCGGTTGTACGGAATTGAAACATAAATAATGTGCAGTGAGCATGGTAATGCTCATGCATTATCCTAGATACATTAAGTTATTGTAAGTGCAGGTTGCTCCATGGATGGAGCTGTACTTATGCTCAGCCCAGCAGTTTGGGTTAAAACCTGTCACACCAGGATTTTTTTCAGGAGTAAAAACAACTCTGTTCTTCTGTAAGTATGGATACCAAGGAGCCACTGCATGTGGGTCCAGGACGAGCTCTGGTACAGTCAGGGGAAAAGCTCTCTGGAGCTGAAGTCGTCTAGCATAGAATGGTAAATTTTATAATTTTTAAGTTGATACAAAGAGGAGGTGATTCGGTTTATCAAATGAGTTCACTCGAAGGAGGGTTGGTTCGGCCAACAAAACGTATTAATTTAGTAGCAAGTCATGATCTTGTATAAAAACAGACATAATTGCTCTCTAACAAAAAAAAAAGCTGATTTCCAACCTGGGCATATTTATTTTGTATTCAGTACTTACTGCACGGTTCATAGCGGGGTTCACAGGTGATGTTTAGTGGAGACTTTTTAAATACCTAGTTTAGCGAACTTATTTGTTTAAAGATCGTCAGAGGAGGGCTGAAAATAGAAATAAAATGTTGTTTTCTTGTTTAGCACAATTATTTTGCCGAAAACATCTAGGCGGAGGAGAAAATAAAAATAAAATTTCATTAATTAATGTAAACAGTGTTGTAATGAGATTTATAAATACTTTATATTTAAAGGAAGAAATATTGCTTATATTTTTAGATTTCAGGAAGCGGATGGTGTAACTCGTAAATAAAAATTGAGGCGGAGGGTGCGCTAACTGGCCAAACCAAATTTCAATTTTATTCGAATTGGCGGTCGGAGTGTTCGGCTCAAGGTATTAAATAGTCCGGGCCTTACGAACATTATACAGGATCTTTAAAATCTTTGAAAGAATAGACTCTGTCATCTGCACTTCACTTGAATTTACTGGCAGTGGTTTCTGAGCTCTTTTCTAGTTAGTAAAATGATGACTAAATTGTCAAACGTGTATTGTAGGCCCACTGTTCGTACCGGTAACAGATTTCGCAGAACTTTCGTTTCCAAATCCTACAAAAGAATCAGTGAAACAAAGTCACTCAATAACAAAAAATCATGGAATTAAAAACAAGAACTGCGTTGCCGCTTGCACAACAAATAGGTGAATCACATCCTTATTTCTTGATATAAAAATACATTTATTTGTTGTAAGGAGTACATAAACACAGATCTCCGGTTGGCGGTGATGGTTTAACCCCATACTTCGGTTTGGGAGCTAGCTTGGTGTTTATTGTTTTTTTTGTTTTTTTTCGGCTTTTTTCTTTGTTTTCTTGACTTCAATATTGTCAAGCGCATAGAGACCCCGTTTATTTGCGCTATATAAATCCATCTATTATTATTATTATTATTATTATTATTATTATTATTATTATTATTATTATTATTATTATTATTATTATTATTATAAGGATAAGATCATGGAGGTATAACATAGGATTAAATTTATACCATAACTGTACCTAAATAATAATAATTTATTGAAACAACACCTTTACATCGGAGACACACGCTCATACACGATGTGTTCGTATACAAAACAAGATACACAAGTAAGAATAAAACCACAAAAACCCAACAGAGTAAATTACAAAATGGAGCCAAAAAAAAGTTTGAAACGCCGCAACAAGCTCAAAAATATTAACCTTGCAATTGTAAGGCTTTCAATTCTTTTCGTTTTTGCCATGATTGTGTAAGGTAAACTTTACAAAACCTAAACTCCTTAAAACACCACTACTTAGAAAGAGTGAGCCCCCAAGTACATATAAAAGTTTAACTTCATAATTGCAATTGCAGAAAATTTCCATTACATTCTTAAGCATTTTTAAATGATCTTCCCTTATGGAATGTAATGCATTACAGATAGATAAATAATGGATAAGGTCTTCCATTTCTCAGAGTTACATAGAGTACTAAAACCATCATTATCTTCGGTCCATTTACTTAATTTAAAATTCAGAGGCAGAGTTTTCGAACGAGCTTAAAACTTCTAAAATTGGTTTTGTGTAGGCCTAAGTAATTTTTAAGACAACGTTTGATATTAACTTTGTGTGTATTACAGATAGATAAATAATGGATAAGGTCTTCCATTTTTCAGAGTTACATAGAGTACTAAAACCATCATTATCTTCGATCCATTTACTTAATTTAAAATTCAGAGGCAGAGTTTTCGAACGAGCTTAAAACTTCTAAAATTGGTTTTGTGTAGGCCTAAGTAATTTTTTTAAGACAACGTTTGATATTAACTTTGTGTGTAGGCCCCTATAGGTTAAAGATGATTTAATATTAAGGTCATCTAACCATCTTTTTTTTAACCATTTTCCAATAAGATTTGTTTTAATGTATCAAATTAGTTTGGATTATCATAATCTAAACTATTAGTAATATTTAGTAAAAGTTGGCCTATCCATATTTTCTGAACGACGAAAGGAATTTTCTACTCACTTAATATATTTGTAACGAAATTTTGTGGAGTCTGAATTTAAATTAATACCGTACCGTAAGTGATCTAATCATCAAGTCAGGCCATCCGCTCATCATTCATTGTTAGTAAGCGGTCAAAATCTTTCATTCTTATATTGTGGGTTAAGGATAATGGCGTCCAACCTAAATCTCCATATAATGACGCTTGTGGTGTATAAGTTGGTGCTTTGACATCTCAACATCTGAATTCGACCCACAATTCCAAATAGAACAAGCATAATTAATCGATCTTAGAATATTACCATAATACACTTCTACTGAAATCATCAAAAATATCAGTTAAGGATTTAACGTATAAAACAAACCTAATTGCCTTTTTTAATGACATTTTCAATTATGTGTAGGTCTATATAGGCTGTTTCTTGAAATAAAAACTCTAAGGTATTGATATTTATCTGTTTCAGTAATATTATGATTGCCAAGAGACCGTCATTTAAATCCATCAATTCTTTTCACAAAAATAAATACTTTCGATTTTTCGTAATTAAAATAAGATTTCCAATCATTAGAAAAATCTCCTGCTAACTTGCAGCATTTTCTTAGGTCATGTTCACTATTTGGCAATTAGAACGATATCGTCACTGCCCAGAAAAGGCTACCTGTCCATTGATCTTTGATTTTAACTCTCACATTGTTTGACTCAAGAATCTTTATGAGTTCATTTATAAATATTGAAAAGAGTATAGGGGAGGGTGCATCAGGCTGTTTGTGTCTAAACCGTACTTGTTCTGCGAGAAAAGACCAAAGATACTCTTTGTAGACACAGATCGACCAAGGTAATTTAACAAAAGGACGCACATCTCCGCTCTCGAACATAGCGCGTGCGTACAGTCCT
>NW_022714729.1:0-720 GCF_011630105.1 Anneissia japonica
TTTAACATTCCTAAAATCCAAATTAACAGGCTTCAACGACTACAAAACTCTGCTGCACGCATACTTACATTTACTAACAGACGCACTCATATTACCCCCATTTTACGTGAACTTCATTGGTTGCAAATTGATGCCAGAATTCAATATAAAATCCTTTTACTGACTTATAATTCACTGACTCTCAATCAACCCGCATACATTAATCAACTTCTTCCCAAATATGTGCCTGGCCGTTCCCTACGTTCATCTGATCTCAATTTAATTTCTGTCCCTCGCACCAACACTAAGACCTTCGGACACAGATCATTTTCACTTGCTGCAGCCACACTCTGGAACGCACTACCACTTCACATTAAAAAATCAACATCAATTGCTTTATTTTAAAAATCACTCAAAACGCACTTATTCCAACAATAACATGAAGCGCCACTGATAATTACTTCGGTTTTTTAAATGGCGCTATATAAGTTCTTACCTTATTATTATTATTATTATTATTATTATTATTCAGGAGTGGCTTGTGCAGTTGTGATTTGTGCCGTCAAGCACGGGGTAGGATTAGTAGAGCCCATTGCTGTTCCCCCTCATTGTTATACGCCACTGGTCCATAAACAATATTGTAATAATTGGTAGTTTCGGACGCAAAAGTGCTGAAAATCACATCATTATGGAATTGATAAGATATGAGGCAGTGGCGGCTCTAGGATATAATTTATGGGG
>NW_022714730.1:0-709 GCF_011630105.1 Anneissia japonica
ATGATGAGGATGATTATGATGATGATGATGATGTGATATTGTGATTTTTATTTTTGGACATACCTCAAAACTACCGGGTAGCACAGACACGAAGGTGAAGAAAGTCATTGATCGAGTTCCTAGTCCACATAGTCCGGCAGCTTAGCAGTTGGATGTGGACGTTCCGGACAAAAGCACCAAATTTTGTTTACATGCTCCTTATGGTCATAGCATTCAATTTTTGGTAGGAACCACCTCATCCGAGGTCATTATGGCGGCCATCTTGGATTTCAAAATGGCCGCCTAATAAAACCTATGTTTATCTATATCTCCCCTTCTAAACCACATATCTCCCCTTCTAAACCACTTGGAATTATAATTCTAATGTCTGAAACTATTTTTATATGGAAAAGGAAAACAATCATACCATTTTTGACCTGGTCAGATTGCCACAAATAGGTCATTTAAGGTCATTTAAGGTCATTCAAGGTCAAATATTGTATGGTATCTTAAAAATTACATAATTGTCATATTTTACATTAGAACCATCCCCAGACTCTCAGAATTCAAAATCTTTACAATGAACTACAATATTTCATTCGAGGTCATTCTGGCGGCCATCTTGAATTTCAAAATTGCTGCCACGCAAATCCTATATTTATAGGATTTTAATGAGAATTAGGCCTATGATATCTAAAATTATATTTCATGGTCAAGGATTTATAACACT
>NW_022714731.1:0-544 GCF_011630105.1 Anneissia japonica
ACCACAGAACGTCTTAGGTCTGTTTTTCCGGATACACCATTCATAGCCTATCGCAGACCACCTAGTACGATCTAAATTCAAGAGGCAAACTAACTCTTGCGACAACCGTAATTTGGGTAGTCATCTTTGTGGTTCATCATGCAAAACATGCTCCTTGCTTTATTCTCCACAATCATTCAAGAGCAACCAAACAAACCACATATTTCGGATAAGGCAATCGATTAATTGCCTCACCAAAAATGTTATTTATCTCATATATTGTAATATTTGTGGTAAACAATATGTCGGAGAAACAAAAAACACTCTCCGTATGAGAATGACACAACACAGATCAGCTATCAGAACATCTAAGCTTGATCGACCAGTAGCCGAACATTTCAATTTAGCTGGTCATTCAATTTCAAATTTCAGAGTGATTGCAATTGACCATAATGCCAGTTGGAGCGACAAAAATCTCAAAGATAAAGAGAATCACTGGTAACTTTTACTTAAAACAACCACACCATTTGGACTCAATATTAGGAACGTTCTCCCAGTACACTAA
>NW_022714732.1:0-1032 GCF_011630105.1 Anneissia japonica
TATATATATATATGGGCAATTTCATAATGCAGAGTGATTTTTTGTAATTTTTCATATTTATCAAATCCCATCAAGTTTGTTATCAAACTAAAGCTCATTTTATATAGAATTAAGATCTAAAATCAATATTTTGGTATTTCAATGGTAAAATGTGAAAAAATGATCCAAATACATAGTATTTTTAAATTTTAAAATATAGTAAAAAATAGCTTACTTAAATGCAATTATTATGCAGAATGTATATGTTGGAAAATTCTAAATTCATGTTATTTTACAAAAGAATAGGTACTATTATCATTTTTAAAGGTGAAAATTATAATTTTCAAATTATAAATTATTTTTTTTTGTTTTTTAAAAAATTTGGTTAATTTATGTGATTCCGCTACCAAAAAAGTGATTTTTTAAAAATTTCTCCAAAAGTATTGATTTTTCAAAAATGAAAGTACAGGTGATAATAGACTACTGATAGATGTATCAGAAAATAATAGGCTTTAAATAAATTTTTTTATATATTTTTAGAAATAAAGTTTTAAAAAACGTGATTCCGCTACCAAATGTAGTATCGGAATGACGTGTATTTCCGCTACCAAAATATGCTACCCACTAAGATAGCAACAAAATTCAAATTCTTTTTCAAGTCTCAAATGGATTAAAAAATTTCAATGATTAAATGATACAAATAAACAATAATTAAAGCTTGGATCAACTTTGTTGTTCAAATGCAAGTTTAGGTATGGGAAAAGGGCGAGGTGTACTTTTCTCAGAAACTTCCAATAAACTTTCTACTTTAGAGTTTTTGCTTCAAAGAGGTACTTGTTAATCAAATAAATTTACTTATAATAAACAACTTATTTAAATTTGTATAGTTGGTTTTTACTCCACCTACTAATTTTAAGTGCTTGCTATTGGCTCACAAACCAGTGACGAATGTATTCTTATGCATCTTGAAGAATACTGCATCACTTGATATTTTTTTATCATTGAGATCGCACGAGTACCAAAATGCCATTAACTGCTGCAGAGAACTGATGC
>NW_022714733.1:0-883 GCF_011630105.1 Anneissia japonica
TTTTTTTTTTTTTTTTTTGTATTTTCGTTGTATTTGTTAATTTGATAATATTGAATGACAATATTGCAACAATAATTCATGAAATAGATATAATAATGTATAATAATATAACATGTATTATATTTTTTATGCATTTCTGCTGTATTTTAATGATATTATTTTCACATCAATTTATTAGTCTTGTGCTAATGCTTGGTTAATGTTTTAATTGTTACTCAGACTTAGCAGTAATTTTGCTGAGAATAAAAGAAACTGAACTAATCTGAACTGAATGACCGGTAAAGAATTTGAAATAATTTCAGAGGTATATCAAAGAAATTATGAGGTGCTGTGGAAACAAGACCTTAAACAGTTCACTATCTTCTTTAAATAAATAAATCAAACAATTTATTGTTGTCAATACACAAACATTGAATGAAACAAAACATTAGTCATCAATGGAAATAATACACAATTTTATTGATTGATATTCAAATTAAGCTATTTCTAAATTTGGTGAGTCAGTCACACTTACCGTTTATGTTGCTCTATTCCCTCATCGTATTCAAACTCCGATCCATAGTCAATGGAATTTAATGTCTGACAAAAAAAGTATACTTAATCATTTTTACATTATTTCTTTTCATATAATGTTATGTTTACTGTAGACCTGCAAATTTACTCTTAATAAATGCAAGGCACTACTCTGATGGCTGCAACCCTTTCGTGGTAGAATAGCTTGTGTTACGTTATGGCTCAGAATAACTAACAGAGAAGAGATCACAACTTTTGTGTATTTACAAAATTTATATAATTTATTTACAATGCGATTATAATACGGTAATTAAACAAAGATAGAAATTAAACATATAAATGAGCTTAGAGGATGGTGGTGGTTAGAACC
>NW_022714734.1:0-2494 GCF_011630105.1 Anneissia japonica
TATATATATATATATATATATAACAGTCAGCTAAGTAATAACATTAAAAATAAAAAAATAAACAATGTTACTTATTGTTATTATTATATATGTATATATATATATAGAAGAAAGAAAAACAGGAAACGGAGTAGACTTTAGAACACTATTTTATTTAAACATGAATATTTCGACCTGACCTCAGGTCCACTTCAGCATGACTGTCATTTATTTAATAAATCCACAGATACCCATAAACCCATATGACTGTATCAGTAGTTATGTCAATTTAAACTTTTAATTTATTTAGCTTTGGCAAAAAGTACTTTAAGGGGTGTCACTGAAGCTACATCTGAGGAAAAAATAAATTCATGGCTTAAGTACAGTTAAGACCGATTAGGTGGAAGAAAGGCCAGAGCCGAGAAGCAGAGAGGCAAGTTTCATTTCTGCTTCATGCGTTTGGATTTTACATATATTAGTAATTAGTTAAACTAAATATTGAGTGAGTGAGTGATTGATTGAATAATTGATTGAATACATGATTGTCGCAACTGATTAAATGATAATGTCAATTAAGCAGCTGATCGATCAGTTAATATTAAATTATTTGATCTTTAAATTATTCGAGGAACCTATATGTTCATTTCAATTTGTATAAATTAAATATACCTCTTTTCTTTTTCCTTTCAGCTACAGCACAAGTGGAAGAAGTTCTTTCAGGCACTATATTCTTTAAATTTAAACAGGATTTCAAATCTTCGTATATTACATTTAAATTTGATTTCAGATGTTTTTGGTGATCCGCTACACTAGCGGATCACCTCTTGTTATTGTCAGGATCATCATCATCATCTTCTTTTTTTGGTGATCCGCTACACTAGCGGATCACCTCTTGTTATTGTCAGGATCATCATCATCTTTTTTTTCTTATTCTTCTTTCATTCTCCCCTTTTCTGTTCGCACGATATCTCAAAAAATGCCACGAGCTAGGCAAAATCGATGTCAGCGAATATTTGGCTTGGACTGGAATAGTCATTGTAAGCTTTTCAACGCGCTCAGTCATGCGTGACGTCATCTACGCGCAATTTTCCGTTTTTACATTATCGATAATATCAGCCTAACCAATTGCCATTTCGAAATCGTATTAAGTGAGCATCAACTTCGGGTTAATGTTGAATGAACTGTACCCTAATTTGACGCGTGCGCTTCACTACGCGCGCGTACGCGTGCGTCAAAATTTCAAAATGCTCAATATCTCTTTTTGACTAAATTAGAGCACGTCTTAGGCCATTTTGAGCATTTCAAATATTTTTGAAATTTTCCACTACGCGCGCACATTTTTACGTGCGCAGCACGTACGGAAGCTAGAAATTACGTTATTTTACATATTTTGGGTTCCTGACATTGTTTTCACAAATTTCCATTCTTTTCGGTCATCTTTTGGCCAATAGCAATACCGTACGTGCGCATCAAACATAGGAATCTTTGCGCGTATTTTGCTGCTATACAGTGAAATTATGCTAAAATCAGACCTATTTTTAATCAGTTATAGCTCCTTAGGTTGAAAGGTGACCCCCAATTTTTATTACATATTCTGAAAGCACATAAGTTGTAAATATGATTTTATAGATCATAATGGCTGATCGGACATTGTGACATCATCATATTGGCATCTGAATTCAAAGAAAGTGATTTATAGCTATGACGTCATTTTTGAAAATACGCATTTGAGCGTATCTCGCTTATCCTTGATCGATCATCTTCGAACTTTGAGTATGTTATAGCTAAGACAATTCTCTTTCATATATTTGACTCCTTTTTACATTTTGATGACGTCATCATGGTCTGAAAAATTGTTTTTTCTGACCCCCTCATTTCTCTTTCTTCAAAACGTTGATGACCCCATATCATCTTAACCATTCGTCATTTCTAAATCATATTAGGTGAGCATAAGCTTCAGGTCAAGGTTGAATGTTATGTACCTTCATTTTTTGTTCGCGCTTTTTAGCGTGCATGTACGCGTACGTCAACATTGATATATGCATAAAACCATGAATATTTTTAATCAGTTATAGCTCCTTAGGATGAAAGGTGACCCCCAATTTTTATTACATAATCTGAAAGCACATGAGTTGTAGATACGATTTTTTACATGTCTCTTATACACATCTAGTCATCATATTGCCATTTGAATTAAAAAATTGAATTTTTATTTATGATGCCATTATGTTTATACTCGTTTGAACGTATCTCGCTTATTCTTGATTGATTGTCTCCCACCTGTGAGTATATTATAGCTAAATGAAGACGTGTCCCTTTATTTTTCATTTTGATCACGTCAACATGGTCAAAAAGAATGAATTTTTGGAGCCCTTTTATCTCTCATTTTTAAAAGATGTAAAACAATAGAACAGATGTGAGGGCGGCAGACTGTATTTCGACGCTATCAGACTAATATATATAGGTTATGTGAAGGGAAAGTTCGTGTGGCATTACCAACTAACAGGCGGTTTTA